>NC_054379.1:105964360-106185377 GCF_017654675.1 Xenopus laevis
CCTATCTTTTTTCCCAAACAGAGCCCGGTAAAGTGAGCTGCAGAGTGTCAGTCTGACTGGCAAAGAGATTTGCAGTGTGCCGGGCTTTCCCTGCTGACCTGAGGAAACTTCATTAGGGCACAGAGGACCATCTAGAGAAGGTAAATAGATGCAACCCTTGTTTCTCCAATAGATGTTTGCAGAGCCTTACAATCTATCTTGTAATATCCCATTTGTTTTTGAACTACAGACCATATCCTTACTCCTCATCCAGTGCAATGTGTTTGAAGCTCTTATTTTAAAATCCACTAGGAAAAATCCAGTTTTCTAATCCTTTTACAAAGTTTCTTCTTATCTGATCTGGTTATAATAAAGTCACTCATTTATATTTTTCCCTATCTTTTTCCCAAACAGAGCCCGGTAAAGTGAGCTGCAGAGTGTCAGTCTGACTGGCAAAGAGATTTGCAGTGTGCCGGGCTTTCCCTGCTGACCTGAGGAAACTTCATTAGGGCACAGAGGACCATCTAGAGAAGGTAAATAGATGCAACCCTTGTTTCTCCAATAGATGTTTGCAGAGCCTTACAATCTATCTTGTAATATCCCATTTGTTTTTGAACTACAGACCAAATCCTTACTCCTCATCCAGTGTAATGTGTTTGAAGCTCTTATTTTAAAATCCACTAGGAAAAATCCGTTTTCTAATCCTTTTACAAAGTTTCTTCTTAACTGATCTGGGTATAGTAAAGTCACTCATTTATATTTTTCCCTATCTTTTTCCCAAACAGAGCCCGGTAAAGTGAGCTGCAGAGTGTCAGTCTGACTGGCAAAGAGATTTGCAGTGTGCCGGGCTTTCCCTGCTGACCTGAGGAAACTTCATTAGGGCACAGAGGACCTTCTACAGAAGGTAAATAGATGCAACCCTTGTTTCTCCAATAGATGTTTGCAGAGCCTTACAATCTATCTTGTAATATCCCATTTGTTTTTGAACTACAGACCAAATCCTTACTCCTCATCCAGTGTAATGTGTTTGAAGCTCTTATTTTAAAATCCACTAGGAAAAATCCCGTTTTCTAATCCTTTTCCAAACTTTCTTCTCATATGATCTGGTTATAATAAAGTCACTCATTTATATTTTTCCCTATCTTTTTCCCAAACAGAGCCCGGTAAAGTGAGCTGCAGAGTGTCAGTCTGACTGGCAAAGAGATTTGCAGTGTGCCGGGCTTTCCCTGCTGACCTGAGGAAACTTCATTAGGGCACAGTGGACCTTCTACAGAAGGTAAATAGATGCAACCCTTGTTTCTCCAATAGATGTTTGCAGAGCCTTACAATCTATCTTGTAATATCCCATTTGTTTTTGAACTACAGACCAAATCCTTACTCCTCATCCAGTGCAATGTGTTTGAAGCTCTTATTTTAAAATCCACTAGGAAAAATCCAGTTTTCTAATCCTTTTACAAAGTTTCTTCTTATCTGATCTGGGTATAGTAAAGTCACTCATTTATATTTTTCCCTATCTTTTTCCCAAACAGAGCCCGGTAAAGTGAGCTGCAGAGTGTCAGTCTGACTGGCAAAGAGATTTGCAGTGTGCCGGGCTTTCCCTGCTGACCTGAGGAAACTTCATTAGGGCACAGAGGACCATCTAGAGAAGGTAAATAGATGCAACCCTTGTTTCTCCAATAGATGTTTGCAGAGCCTTACAATCTATCTTGTAATATCCCATTTGTTTTTGAACTACAGACCAAATCCTTACTCCTCATCCAGTGTAATGTGTTTGAAGCTCTTATTTTAAAATCCACTAGGAAAAATCCAGTTTCTAATCCTTTTCCAAACTTTCTTCTCATATGATCTGGTTATAATAAAGTCACTAATTTATATTTTTCCCTATCTTTTTCCCAAACAGAGCCCGGTAAAGTGAGCTGCAGAGTGTCAGTCTGACTGGCAAAGAGATTTGCAGTGTGCCGGGCTTTCCCTGCTGACCTGAGGAAACTTCATTAGGGCACAGAGGACCTTCTACAGAAGGTAAATAGATGCAACCCTTGTTTCTCCAATAGATGTTTGCAGAGCCTTACAATCTATCTTGTAATATCCCATTTGTTTTTGAACTACAGACCAAATCCTTACTCCTCATCCAGTGTAATGTGTTTGAAGCTCTTATTTTAAAATCCACTAGGAAAAATCCCGTTTTCTAATCCTTTTACAAAGTTTCTTCTTATCTGATCTGGGTATAGTAAAGTCACTAATTTATATTTTTCCCTATCTTTTTCCCAAACAGAGCCCGGTAAAGTGAGCTGCAGAGTGTCAGTCTGACTGGCAAAGAGATTTGCAGTGTGCCGGGCTTTCCCTGCTGACCTGAGGAAACTTCATTAGGGCACAGAGGACCTTCTACAGAAGGTAAATAGATGCAACCCTTGTTTCTCCAATAGATGTTTGCAGAGCCTTACAATCTATCTTGTAATATCCCATTTGTTTTTGAACTACAGACCATATCCTTACTCCTCATCCAGTGCAATGTGTTTGAAGCTCTTACTTTTTAAAATCCACTAGGAAAAATCAAGTTTCTAATCCTTTTCCAAACTTTCTTCTCATATGATCTGGTTATAATAAAGTCACTAATTTATATTTTTCCCTATCTTTTTCCCAAACAGAGCCCGGTAAAGTGAGCTGCAGAGTGTCAGTCTGACTGGCAAAGAGATTTGCAGTGTGCCGGGCTTTCCCTGCTGACCTGAGGAAACTTCATTAGGGCACAGAGGACCATCTACAGAAGGTAAATAGATGCAACCCTTGTTTCTCCAATAGATGTTTGCAGAGCCTTACAATCTATCTTGTAATATCCCATTTGTTTTTGAACTACAGACCATATCCTTACTCCTCATCCAGTGCAATGTGTTTGAAGCTCTTATTTTAAAATCCACTAGGAAAAATCCAGTTTTCTAATCCTTTTACAAACTTTCTTCTCATATGATCTGGTTATAATAAAGTCACTAATTTATATTTTTCCCTATCTTTTTCCCAAACAGAGCCCGGTAAAGTGAGCTGCAGAGTGTCAGTCTGACTGGCAAAGAGATTTGCAGTGTGCCGGGCTTTCCCTGCTGACCTGAGGAAACTTCATTAGGGCACAGTGGACCTTCTACAGAAGGTAAATAGATGCAACCCTTGTTTCTCCAATAGATGTTTGCAGAGCCTTACAATCTATCTTGTAATATCCCATTTGTTTTTGAACTACAGACCAAATCCTTACTCCTCATCCAGTGCAATGTGTTTGAAGCTCTTATTTTAAAATCCACTAGGAAAAATCCGTTTTCTAATCCTTTTACAAAGTTTCTTCTTATCTGATCTGGGTATAGTAAAGTCACTCATTTATATTTTTCCCTATCTTTTTCCCAAACAGAGCCCGGTAAAGTGAGCTGCAGAGTGTCAGTCTGACTGGCAAAGAGATTTGCAGTGTGCCGGGCTTTCCCTGCTGACCTGAGGAAACTTCATTAGGGCACAGAGGACCATCTAGAGAAGGTAAATAGATGCAACCCTTGTTTCTCCAATAGATGTTTGCAGAGCCTTACAATCTATCTTGTAATATCCCATTTGTTTTTGAACTACAGACCAAATCCTTACTCCTCATCCAGTGTAATGTGTTTGAAGCTCTTATTTTAAAATCCACTAGGAAAAATCCAGTTTTCTAATCCTTTTACAAAGTTTCTTCTTATCTGATCTGGGTATAGTAAAGTCACTAATTTATATTTTTCCCTATCTTTTTCCCAAACAGAGCCCGGTAAAGTGAGCTGCAGAGTGTCAGTCTGACTGGCAAAGAGATTTGCAGTGTGCCGGGCTTTCCCTGCTGACCTGAGGAAACTTCATTAGGGCACAGAGGACCTTCTACAGAAGGTAAATAGATGCAACCCTTGTTTCTCCAATAGATGTTTGCAGAGCCTTACAATCTATCTTGTAATATCCCATTTGTTTTTGAACTACAGACCATATCCTTACTCCTCATCCAGTGCAATGTGTTTGAAGCTCTTCTTTTTAAATCCACTAGGAAAAATCCAGTTTTCTAATCCTTTTACAAAGTTTCTTCTTATCTGATCTGGGTATAGTAAAGTCACTAATTTATATTTTTCCCTATCTTTTTCCCAAACAGAGCCCGGTAAAGTGAGCTGCAGAGTGTCAGTCTGACTGGCAAAGAGATTTGCAGTGTGCCGGGCTTTCCCTGCTGACCTGAGGAAACTTCATTAGGGCACAGAGGACCTTCTACAGAAGGTAAATAGATGCAACCCTTGTTTCTCCAATAGATGTTTGCAGAGCCTTACAATCTATCTTGTAATATCCCATTTGTTTTTGAACTACAGACCATATCCTTACTCCTCATCCAGTGCAATGTGTTTGAAGCTCTTCTTTTTAAATCCACTAGGAAAAATCACGTCTTCTAATCCTTTTCCAAACTTTCTTCTCATATGATCTGGTTATAATAAAGTCACTAATTTATATTTTTCCCTATCTTTTTCCCAAACAGAGCCCGGTAAAGTGAGCTGCAGAGTGTCAGTCTGACTGGCAAAGAGATTTGCAGTGTGCCGGGCTTTCCCTGCTGACCTGAGGAAACTTCATTAGGGCACAGTGGACCTTCTACAGAAGGTAAATAGATGCAACCCTTGTTTCTCCAATAGATGTTTGCAGAGCCTTACAATCTATCTTGTAATATCCCATTTGTTTTTGAACTACAGACCAAATCCTTACTCCTCATCCAGTGTAATGTGTTTGAAGCTCTTATTTTAAAATCCACTAGGAAAAATCCCGTTTTCTAATCCTTTTACAAAGTTTCTTCTTAACTGATCTGGGTATAGTAAAGTCACTCATTTATATTTTTCCCTATCTTTTTCCCAAACAGAGCCCGGTAAAGTGAGCTGCAGAGTGTCAGTCTGACTGGCAAAGAGATTTGCAGTGTGCCGGGCTTTCCCTGCTGACCTGAGGAAACTTCATTAGGGCACAGTGGACCTTCTACAGAAGGTAAATAGATGCAACCCTTGTTTCTCCAATAGATGTTTGCAGAGCCTTACAATCTATCTTGTAATATCCCATTTGTTTTTGAACTACAGACCATATCCTTACTCCTCATCCAGTGCAATGTGTTTGAAGCTCTTACTTTTAAAATCCACTAGGAAAAATCAGTCTTCTAATCCTTTTACAAACTTTCTTCTCATATGATCTGGTTATAATAAAGTCACTAATTTATATTTTTCCCTATCTTTTTCCCAAACAGAGCCCGGTAAAGTGAGCTGCAGAGTGTCAGTCTGACTGGCAAAGAGATTTGCAGTGTGCCGGGCTTTCCCTGCTGACCTGAGGAAACTTCATTAGGGCACAGAGGACCATCTAGAGAAGGTAAATAGATGCAACCCTTGTTTCTCCAATAGATGTTTGCAGAGCCTTACAATCTATCTTGTAATATCCCATTTGTTTTTGAACTACAGACCATATCCTTACTCCTCATCCAGTGCAATGTGTTTGAAGCTCTTATTTTAAAATCCACTAGGAAAAATCCAGTTTTCTAATCCTTTTACAAAGTTTCTTCTTATCTGATCTGGTTATAATAAAGTCACTCATTTATATTTTTCCCTATCTTTTTCCCAAACAGAGCCCGGTAAAGTGAGCTGCAGAGTGTCAGTCTGACTGGCAAAGAGATTTGCAGTGTGCCGGGCTTTCCCTGCTGACCTGAGGAAACTTCATTAGGGCACAGAGGACCATCTAGAGAAGGTAAATAGATGCAACCCTTGTTTCTCCAATAGATGTTTGCAGAGCCTTACAATCTATCTTGTAATATCCCATTTGTTTTTGAACTACAGACCATATCCTTACTCCTCATCCAGTGCAATGTGTTTGAAGCTCTTATTTTAAAATCCACTAGGAAAAATCCAGTTTTCTAATCCTTTTACAAAGTTTCTTCTTATCTGATCTGGTTATAATAAAGTCACTCATTTATATTTTTCCCTATCTTTTTCCCAAACAGAGCCCGGTAAAGTGAGCTGCAGAGTGTCAGTCTGACTGGCAAAGAGATTTGCAGTGTGCCGGGCTTTCCCTGCTGACCTGAGGAAACTTCATTAGGGCACAGAGGACCATCTAGAGAAGGTAAATAGATGCAACCCTTGTTTCTCCAATAGATGTTTGCAGAGCCTTACAATCTATCTTGTAATATCCCATTTGTTTTTGAACTACAGACCAAATCCTTACTCCTCATCCAGTGTAATGTGTTTGAAGCTCTTATTTTAAAATCCACTAGGAAAAATCCAGTTTCTAATCCTTTTACAAAGTTTCTTCTTATCTGATCTGGGTATAGTAAAGTCACTAATTTATATTTTTCCCTATCTTTTTCCCAAACAGAGCCCGGTAAAGTGAGCTGCAGAGTGTCAGTCTGACTGGCAAAGAGATTTGCAGTGTGCCGGGCTTTCCCTGCTGACCTGAGGAAACTTCATTAGGGCACAGAGGACCTTCTACAGAAGGTAAATAGATGCAACCCTTGTTTCTCCAATAGATGTTTGCAGAGCCTTACAATCTATCTTGTAATATCCCATTTGTTTTTGAACTACAGACCAAATCCTTACTCCTCATCCAGTGCAATGTGTTTGAAGCTCTTATTTTAAAATCCACTAGGAAAAATCCAGTTTTCTAATCCTTTTACAAAGTTTCTTCTTATCTGATCTGGGTATAGTAAAGTCACTAATTTATATTTTTCCCTATCTTTTTCCCAAACAGAGCCCGGTAAAGTGAGCTGCAGAGTGTCAGTCTGACTGGCAAAGAGATTTGCAGTGTGCCGGGCTTTCCCTGCTGACCTGAGGAAACTTCATTAGGGCACAGAGGACCTTCTACAGAAGGTAAATAGATGCAACCCTTGTTTCTCCAATAGATGTTTGCAGAGCCTTACAATCTATCTTGTAATATCCCATTTGTTTTTGAACTACAGACCATATCCTTACTCCTCATCCAGTGCAATGTGTTTGAAGCTCTTACTTTTAAATCCACTAGGAAAAATCAGTCTTCTAATCCTTTTCCAAACTTTCTTCTCATATGATCTGGTTATAATAAAGTCACTAATTTATATTTTTCCCTATCTTTTTCCCAAACAGAGCCCGGTAAAGTGAGCTGCAGAGTGTCAGTCTGACTGGCAAAGAGATTTGCAGTGTGCCGGGCTTTCCCTGCTGACCTGAGGAAACTTCATTAGGGCACAGAGGACCTTCTACAGAAGGTAAATAGATGCAACCCTTGTTTCTCCAATAGATGTTTGCAGAGCCTTACAATCTATCTTGTAATATCCCATTTGTTTTTGAACTACAGACCATATCCTTACTCCTCATCCAGTGCAATGTGTTTGAAGCTCTTATTTTAAAATCCACTAGGAAAAATCCAGTTTCTAATCCTTTTACAAAGTTTCTTCTTATCTGATCTGGTTATAATAAAGTCACTAATTTATATTTTTCCCTATCTTTTTCCCAAACAGAGCCCGGTAAAGTGAGCTGCAGAGTGTCAGTCTGACTGGCAAAGAGATTTGCAGTGTGCCGGGCTTTCCCTGCTGACCTGAGGAAACTTCATTAGGGCACAGAGGACCATCTAGAGAAGGTAAATAGATGCAACCCTTGTTTCTCCAATAGATGTTTGCAGAGCCTTACAATCTATCTTGTAATATCCCATTTGTTTTTGAACTACAGACCAAATCCTTACTCCTCATCCAGTGCAATGTGTTTGAAGCTCTTATTTTAAAATCCACTAGGAAAAATCCAGTTTTCTAATCCTTTTACAAAGTTTCTTCTTATCTGATCTGGGTATAGTAAAGTCACTAATTTATATTTTTCCCTATCTTTTTCCCAAACAGAGCCCGGTAAAGTGAGCTGCAGAGTGTCAGTCTGACTGGCAAAGAGATTTGCAGTGTGCCGGGCTTTCCCTGCTGACCTGAGGAAACTTCATTAGGGCACAGAGGACCTTCTACAGAAGGTAAATAGATGCAACCCTTGTTTCTCCAATAGATGTTTGCAGAGCCTTACAATCTATCTTGTAATATCCCATTTGTTTTTGAACTACAGACCAAATCCTTACTCCTCATCCAGTGCAATGTGTTTGAAGCTCTTATTTTAAAATCCACTAGGAAAAATCCAGTTTCTAATCCTTTTACAAAGTTTCTTCTTATCTGATCTGGTTATAATAAAGTCACTAATTTATATTTTTCCCTATCTTTTTCCCAAACAGAGCCCGGTAAAGTGAGCTGCAGAGTGTCAGTCTGACTGGCAAAGAGATTTGCAGTGTGCCGGGCTTTCCCTGCTGACCTGAGGAAACTTCATTAGGGCACAGAGGACCTTCTACAGAAGGTAAATAGATGCAACCCTTGTTTCTCCAATAGATGTTTGCAGAGCCTTACAATCTATCTTGTAATATCCCATTTGTTTTTGAACTACAGACCATATCCTTACTCCTCATCCAGTGCAATGTGTTTGAAGCTCTTATTTTAAAATCCACTAGGAAAAATCCAGTTTTCTAATCCTTTTACAAAGTTTCTTCTTATCTGATCTGGTTATAATAAAGTCACTCATTTATATTTTTCCCTATCTTTTTCCCAAACAGAGCCCGGTAAAGTGAGCTGCAGAGTGTCAGTCTGACTGGCAAAGAGATTTGCAGTGTGCCGGGCTTTCCCTGCTGACCTGAGGAAACTTCATTAGGGCACAGAGGACCATCTAGAGAAGGTAAATAGATGCAACCCTTGTTTCTCCAATAGATGTTTGCAGAGCCTTACAATCTATCTTGTAATATCCCATTTGTTTTTGAACTACAGACCATATCCTTACTCCTCATCCAGTGCAATGTGTTTGAAGCTCTTATTTTAAAATCCACTAGGAAAAATCCAGTTTTCTAATCCTTTTACAAAGTTTCTTCTTATCTGATCTGGTTATAATAAAGTCACTCATTTATATTTTTCCCTATCTTTTTCCCAAACAGAGCCCGGTAAAGTGAGCTGCAGAGTGTCAGTCTGACTGGCAAAGAGATTTGCAGTGTGCCGGGCTTTCCCTGCTGACCTGAGGAAACTTCATTAGGGCACAGAGGACCATCTAGAGAAGGTAAATAGATGCAACCCTTGTTTCTCCAATAGATGTTTGCAGAGCCTTACAATCTATCTTGTAATATCCCATTTGTTTTTGAACTACAGACCAAATCCTTACTCCTCATCCAGTGTAATGTGTTTGAAGCTCTTATTTTAAAATCCACTAGGAAAAATCCAGTTTCTAATCCTTTTACAAAGTTTCTTCTTATCTGATCTGGGTATAGTAAAGTCACTAATTTATATTTTTCCCTATCTTTTTCCCAAACAGAGCCCGGTAAAGTGAGCTGCAGAGTGTCAGTCTGACTGGCAAAGAGATTTGCAGTGTGCCGGGCTTTCCCTGCTGACCTGAGGAAACTTCATTAGGGCACAGAGGACCTTCTACAGAAGGTAAATAGATGCAACCCTTGTTTCTCCAATAGATGTTTGCAGAGCCTTACAATCTATCTTGTAATATCCCATTTGTTTTTGAACTACAGACCAAATCCTTACTCCTCATCCAGTGTAATGTGTTTGAAGCTCTTATTTTAAAATCCACTAGGAAAAATCCCGTTTTCTAATCCTTTTACAAAGTTTCTTCTTATCTGATCTGGGTATAGTAAAGTCACTCATTTATATTTTTCCCTATCTTTTTCCCAAACAGAGCCCGGTAAAGTGAGCTGCAGAGTGTCAGTCTGACTGGCAAAGAGATTTGCAGTGTGCCGGGCTTTCCCTGCTGACCTGAGGAAACTTCATTAGGGCACAGTGGACCTTCTACAGAAGGTAAATAGATGCAACCCTTGTTTCTCCAATAGATGTTTGCAGAGCCTTACAATCTATCTTGTAATATCCCATTTGTTTTTGAACTACAGACCATATCCTTACTCCTCATCCAGTGCAATGTGTTTGAAGCTCTTACTTTTTAAATGCACTAGGAAAAATCAAGTCTTCTAATCCTTTTCCAAACTTTCTTCTCATATGATCTGGTTATAATAAAGTCACTCATTTATATTTTTCCCTATCTTTTTCCC
Organism: Xenopus laevis; assembly: GCF_017654675.1. Lineage (NCBI taxonomy): Eukaryota > Metazoa > Chordata > Amphibia > Anura > Pipidae > Xenopus > Xenopus laevis. Next base: position 105,974,414 of record NC_054379.1, read on the forward strand.
AAACAGAGCCCGGTAAAGTGAGCTGCAGAGTGTCAGTCTGACTGGCAAAGAGATTTGCAGTGTGCCGGGCTTTCCCTGCTGACCTGAGGAAACTTCATTAGGGCACAGTGGACCTTCTACAGAAGGTAAATAGATGCAACCCTTGTTTCTCCAATAGATGTTTGCAGAGCCTTACAATCTATCTTGTAATATCCCATTTGTTTTTGAACTACAGACCATATCCTTACTCCTCATCCAGTGCAATGTGTTTGAAGCTCTTACTTTTTAAATGCACTAGGAAAAATCAAGTCTTCTAATCCTTTTCCAAACTTTCTTCTCATATGATCTGGTTATAATAAAGTCACTCATTTATATTTTTCCCTATCTTTTTCCCAAACAGAGCCCGGTAAAGTGAGCTGCAGAGTGTCAGTCTGACTGGCAAAGAGATTTGCAGTGTGCCGGGCTTTCCCTGCTGACCTGAGGAAACTTCATTAGGGCACAGAGGACCATCTAGAGAAGGTAAATAGATGCAACCCTTGTTTCTCCAATAGATGTTTGCAGAGCCTTACAATCTATCTTGTAATATCCCATTTGTTTTTGAACTACAGACCAAATCCTTACTCCTCATCCAGTGTAATGTGTTTGAAGCTCTTATTTTAAAATCCACTAGGAAAAATCCAGTATTCTAATCCTTTTACAAAGTTTCTTCTTATCTGATCTGGGTATAGTAAAGTCACTAATTTATATTTTTCCCTATCTTTTTCCCAAACAGAGCCCGGTAAAGTGAGCTGCAGAGTGTCAGTCTGACTGGCAAAGAGATTTGCAGTGTGCCGGGCTTTCCCTGCTGACCTGAGGAAACTTCATTAGGGCACAGAGGACCTTCTACAGAAGGTAAATAGATGCAACCCTTGTTTCTCCAATAGATGTTTGCAGAGCCTTACAATCTATCTTGTAATATCCCATTTGTTTTTGAACTACAGACCATATCCTTACTCCTCATCCAGTGCAATGTGTTTGAAGCTCTTCTTTTTAAATCCACTAGGAAAAATCACGTCTTCTAATCCTTTTCCAAACTTTCTTCTCATATGATCTGGTTATAATAAAGTCACTAATTTATATTTTTCCCTATCTTTTTCCCAAACAGAGCCCGGTAAAGTGAGCTGCAGAGTGTCAGTCTGACTGGCAAAGAGATTTGCAGTGTGCCGGGCTTTCCCTGCTGACCTGAGGAAACTTCATTAGGGCACAGTGGACCTTCTACAGAAGGTAAATAGATGCAACCCTTGTTTCTCCAATAGATGTTTGCAGAGCCTTACAATCTATCTTGTAATATCCCATTTGTTTTTGAACTACAGACCAAATCCTTACTCCTCATCCAGTGTAATGTGTTTGAAGCTCTTATTTTAAAATCCACTAGGAAAAATCCCGTTTTCTAATCCTTTTACAAAGTTTCTTCTTAACTGATCTGGGTATAGTAAAGTCACTCATTTATATTTTTCCCTATCTTTTTCCCAAACAGAGCCCGGTAAAGTGAGCTGCAGAGTGTCAGTCTGACTGGCAAAGAGATTTGCAGTGTGCCGGGCTTTCCCTGCTGACCTGAGGAAACTTCATTAGGGCACAGAGGACCATCTAGAGAAGGTAAATAGATGCAACCCTTGTTTCTCCAATAGATGTTTGCAGAGCCTTACAATCTATCTTGTAATATCCATTTTGTTTTTGAACTACAGACCAAATCCTTACTCCTCATCCAGTGTAATGTGTTTGAAGCTCTTATTTTAAAATCCACTAGGAAAAATCCAGTTTTCTAATCCTTTTACAAAGTTTCTTCTTATCTGATCTGGGTATAGTAAAGTCACTAATTTATATTTTTCCCTATCTTTTTCCCAAACAGAGCCCGGTAAAGTGAGCTGCAGAGTGTCAGTCTGACTGGCAAAGAGATTTGCAGTGTGCCGGGCTTTCCCTGCTGACCTGAGGAAACTTCATTAGGGCACAGAGGACCATCTAGAGAAGGTAAATAGATGCAACCCTTGTTTCTCCAATAGATGTTTGCAGAGCCTTACAATCTATCTTGTAATATCCCATTTGTTTTTGAACTACAGACCAAATCCTTACTCCTCATCCAGTGTAATGTGTTTGAAGCTCTTATTTTAAAATCCACTAGGAAAAATCCCGTTTTCTAATCCTTTTACAAAGTTTCTTCTTATCTGATCTGGTTATAATAAAGTCACTCATTTATATTTTTCCCTATCTTTTTCCCAAACAGAGCCCGGTAAAGTGAGCTGCAGAGTGTCAGTCTGACTGGCAAAGAGATTTGCAGTGTGCCGGGCTTTCCCTGCTGACCTGAGGAAACTTCATTAGGGCACAGAGGACCATCTAGAGAAGGTAAATAGATGCAACCCTTGTTTCTCCAATAGATGTTTGCAGAGCCTTACAATCTATCTTGTAATATCCCATTTGTTTTTGAACTACAGACTATATCCTTACTCCTCATCCAGTGCAATGTGTTTGAAGCTCTTATTTTAAAATCCACTAGGAAAAATCCAGTTTTCTAATCCTTTTACAAAGTTTCTTCTTATCTGATCTGGTTATAATAAAGTCACTCATTTATATTTTTCCCTATCTTTTTCCCAAACAGAGCCCGGTAAAGTGAGCTGCAGAGTGTCAGTCTGACTGGCAAAGAGATTTGCAGTGTGCCGGGCTTTCCCTGCTGACCTGAGGAAACTTCATTAGGGCACAGAGGACCATCTAGAGAAGGTAAATAGATGCAACCCTTGTTTCTCCAATAGATGTTTGCAGAGCCTTACAATCTATCTTGTAATATCCCATTTGTTTTTGAACTACAGACCATATCCTTACTCCTCATCCAGTGCAATGTGTTTGAAACTCTTATTTTAAAATCCACTAGGAAAAATCCCGTTTTCTAATCCTGTTACAAAGTTTCTTCTTATCTGATCTGGTTATAATAAAGTCACTCATTTATATTTTTCCCTATCTTTTTCCCAAACAGAGCCCGGTAAAGTGAGCTGCAGAGTGTCAGTCTGACTGGCAAAGAGATTTGCAGTGTGCCGGGCTTTCCCTGCTGACCTGAGGAAACTTCATTAGGGCACAGAGGACCATCTAGAGAAGGTAAATAGATGCAACCCTTGTTTCTCCAATAGATGTTTGCAGAGCCTTACAATCTATCTTGTAATATCCCATTTGTTTTTGAACTACAGACTATATCCTTACTCCTCATCCAGTGCAATGTGTTTGAAGCTCTTCCTTTAAAATCCACTAGGAAAAATCCCGTTTTCTAATCCTTTTACAAAGTTTCTTCTTCTCTGATCTGGGTATAGAAAAGTCACTAATTTATATTTTTCCCTATCTTTTTCCCAAACAGAGCCCGGTAAAGTGAGCTGCAGAGTGTCAGTCTGACTGGCAAAGAGATTTGCAGTGTGCCGGGCTTTCCCTGCTGACCTGAGGAAACTTCATTAGGGCACAGTGGACCTTCTACAGAAGGTAAATAGATGCAACCCTTGTTTCTCCAATAGATGTTTGCAGAGCCTTACAATCTATCTTGTAATATCCCATTTGTTTTTGAACTACAGACCAAATCCTTACTCCTCATCCAGTGCAATGTGTTTGAAGCTCTTATTTTAAAATCCACTAGGAAAAATCCCGTTTTCTAATCCTTTTACAAAGTTTCTTCTTCTCTGATCTGGGTATAGTAAAGTCACTAATTTATATTTTTCCCTATCTTTTTCCCAAACAGAGCCCGGTAAAGTGAGCTGCAGAGTGTCAGTCTGACTGGCAAAGAGATTTGCAGTGTGCCGGGCTTTCCCTGCTGATCTGAGGAAACTTCATTAGGGCACAGAGGACCATCTAGAGAAGGTAAATAGATGCAACCCTTGTTTCTCCAATAGAAGTTTGCAGATCCTTACAATCTATCTTGTAATATCCCATTCTTTTTTGAACTACAGACCATATTCTTACTCCTCATCCAGTGCAATGTGTTTGAAGCTCTTCTTTTAAAATCCATCTATTTAAAATCACATCTTCTAATTCTTTTCCAAACTTTCTTCTCATATGATCTGGTTATCATCAGTGATGTTTATACATATACATTACATATTATACATAGTATTATACAAGCCCAACAACAGTGATCACAATATCCAGAAAGCAAACTGTTTGCTACATCATATGCTGGAAATTGTGTCACAATAACATCCATTGTTTAATTACCTGTAAGCAATTTGTGGTTACAAGCTATATAACATTTGAGTAGTTGTTTCTAGACATTATCAAAGTCTTGCATTATTGCAAATGACATAACAAGCCTACTGAAATGACCCTGTATTGTACTTGTAATTGACATAAAAACATCACCGTGTCGTTCAATAACGTAATTTGTATTAAAAATAAACATAAATTTTAACCAAACAGTCCCAACGTTTGACCTAGTTATCTAAGCCGGATGGAGTAAAATGATTGAAGGAGCTCTTTTTGTTAGGTCTACACTGATGGTGCATCTCCAAATCTGTATCTAACCCAAGGTTCCCATATTTTTTGCATTATTGTCCAGTGTTAGCCCTGTTAAACGCTCATTTACATAAATCCAATTATTTTTGAACATATTGTAGTTTATAGACGGGGACTTGGCTATAGTTTGCCTAGCCGCTAAAAAGATATGATTCAGCAACTTGCATTTTAGTTTCGGAACTCCCTTTGGTGGCAAACCCATCAAGGCCTCGTATGGGTTTTTCAGTAGGTTGATGTCGAGGACCGAGAAAATTAATTGATATACTCTCCCCCAGAATCAAACTGCTTGTGGGCACAACCACCATATATGGCCCATTGAGCCTGGTATTGCACAGCCCCGGAAGCATTGGTCACTCGGTAAATGATAAATCTTAGCAAGTCGCACCGGTGTGAGATACCATCTCGTGAGTACCTTATAACCAGCCTCTGTCAAAATTGTGTTGGCTGAGCTGTGTTTCAAGTTTGACCATGCCCTGAACCAGTCCTCGTCAGTCAAGGTGCTACCCAACTCCTTTTCCCAGAGTTTTACATATTGGAGATTAGAGGCCACCTTTGGCAACAGCATATTTCGGTACAATAACGAAAGTGATTTGGGAGGGATAGATTCATTGTAGCACCATCTTTCAAAATATGTTTGAGAAGCCGTATCCTGAGGAAACAGCCTCCACCCCTCCGTAACCCAGTGAAGGAGTTGGGTAGCCCTAAACACTTCTGACTCCGGAAGGTCGAGTGAGTCTTTTAGGTAAGACACTGTATATGGTCCCCTGACTGTAAGAACGTGAGCAAGTCTCTTAATGTTTTTTAGAAGTCCACCACGAAAAGGACTGGGCTGAGATGCCCGGTATGAACATTGGATTGCGAATGATTGGAGCCAACGGGGTGTGAGGGAAGATAAAAGCATATTTTTTAGCGTTCATGTCCCATAGAGAAAGTGTGTGCGACAAGCTGGGGCTTACAATCACGGGTCTATCTTTCTGTGGGGTCCACACTAACGCCTCAGCGGAAAATGGATGTGCTAGGGTGTTCTCAAGTTCAACCCACAATGGAGGTTGGTATTGCACATGTAAAGGTGGTATCTGTGCCAGTTGGGAAGCCAAAAAGACCCCAATTTTTTTTTAACTTGTAAGGGGGGACCAATGCTTTTTATAAAAAACATTTATGGGGGGCCCTAGCGACAATATTTGTTTTTAACTTATAGGGGGCTCTGGTCCCCAATAGTTGTGTGTGTGAGGGGGTACCTGTGGGATGCGGGGCTTGGGGCCAGGGTGGGTGGGGCCGAAAATTTTGTTGTACGGGGCCCCATGATTTTTAATGGCGGCCCTGGTTGGAAATCCCTCTGGCTTGGGCAGAGAGAAGCGACTACCTTCTTACAGGTAGCTGTTTTGAAAACGATCCATTTTTTTTAATTAAGCCAAATTGCAAATATGATTTAATGACTATCGATTTTATTTTTAAAATGTAATTAAGGTGAACCACCCCTTTAAGGCATGTTTAGGGAGAGGGGTCCCTTCCAACCAACTATTGTAATGGTTAAGCATGTATTTGCTAAGGTTTTAGCAAATACAAGTTTTGTAATATCCATATGGAAGACCGTCAAGGCCTGGGGACTTGTTTGATGGCATAGATTTTAGTATTGAGTCTAACTCTTCGGGAGTTATAGTGGCATTAAGAAGTTTCCACCCTTGCGGGGTCATTTTGGAAAGATTTATGGTTGTTAGGAAGTTATGGGACTGTTTGAGCCACCTATCGGTATTGTTATTAATAGGCGCATAATCTGCCCACGTTAGGGAGGAGATCCATGTGTGTGTGGGCGAGAGAAGAAGGTGAACTCCTTGTTAGTGGGATGCTAGGCCTACCAGACATCCTCTAAATAGTTGGCTCACATTAGCATGCAAAATTGTTGGGAGGTTTGATCTTTAGCTCCTTGTGTATGTTGCTGTGTAGGGCCTAGCCCTAGCCTATCATGTGAGAAAATAATGTTGAAATCCCTCCGATTATTAGATTCCTACATTTTTCACTGCCAATTTTTGCAAACTATCCTTCTAAGAGTGTGTAAGGGTCTGTTGTTTGGCAGATAGACATTTAAGATGGTTATAGGAGTATTACCCAGGGTTCCACATACAATAATAAAATGTCCCCTCTAGTCTTGCTCTATTGACAATCGGATGACTTAATGCCAGAGGCCCCAATTATTGTTGGAATTCCTTTGAATGGATCCTCCATGAGTCCACTTTATGATGATGGGTCTCTTGAATAAATATAATACTAGGACCTATTGACTTAAATTCTCTACAGAGCAGGTTAGTTTTTAACGGCAAGTTTAGGCCGTTTACATTTAAAGACATGTCTGGAGTTAATAGAGTGCTTATTGGCCATCTCTACAGTGAGTATACTGGCACAGCTGGGGTTAATATGCTGCATTTACTATAGTAATTATACTTGTATTTCTAGTGTTAATATGCCTGTTATCAATTTTACTCTATACTTACTTATATATTATTATATTGGTGCTACTAGGGTTAATATGCTGATGATCCATTTTCTGCAGTAATTATACTGGCATGTCTGGGTTATGTTTTGGTACAGTGTGGTTATTGTCTTTCTTTTTTCTTGCGCTGCATGCAGCACTATTGGTGGGCCCACCAATTACATCTTTGCCCAGGGCCCACCAAAGCCTTAAAATGGCCCTGAGTATAGAGAACATGGAAAAAATCATTACTACGGGCTTCTGATTTGGAAGCAGGGGTAGAAGTACTTTTTTTGCCACTTACTAAAATGCTCATATTTTTAATGACAACTTGCTACATATTACAAAAAATTATTTATTTGATTTATTTTGTCACTGAGCAGGAAAATATCTGCTTATTTGCAAAATCCTTTAATTAGATGGATCTTATGAATAGATTGTACTTCTCAATTACATATACAGATAGACCCAGGGCCAGTCTTACCAACTGCAGGCCCAATTGAAACCATTTTGGAGGATACCCTAGAGTATATGGATGAGCAGAACTGACTAAGGCAAAAGTGAAGCTTGACCCCCAACAAAATGCACAAAGTAAGTTTTATGTAACTTCCCTTTGGCATTCCCTTTAGCCCAGATTACCCACATATGACTGTAGGACCACTGTGCATTGTAACTGTGCCACTCTGCAACAACACCATAAAAACACTCCTAAATAACAAAATTACACTCCTTTTTACATTTTATGGCACCGTCTGCCCTCCAAGCATTTCATTAAAGACTCAGTAACAGCTCCCACAATAAGAACAAGAGAGAACGAATGAAGGCCATTCTACCTATTTTCCAATACTTCTATTTCTTCCCTTTTTACAGTTTAGCTTCTCTTCCAATCCTGCTTCCACTTTTTCATTCCTTATTCTGCCACTATATCTCCACTACCCATTCTGCCCCTTTAGTTTCTATTCTATCACACTCTTCTCCTGCTTGTACTGTGTCTCTTTTACTTTTCTACCCACTCCTCTTCCTGTTGGTTTACTGTTCCATTTATCATTCCATATATACATTGTTGTAACTCTTGTTGAAAAGAGTAATCAAGTGTCATGTTAGAGTGCCACCGCTATAATATTGTGAGCTCATGGAGCATACATACAACAAAGTCTGGTTTTCCAGATAACGGATCTTTCTGTAATTTGGATCTTCATGCCTTAAGTCTACCAGAAAATCATGTAAACATTAAATAAAACCAATAGGCTGGTTTAGCTTTCATCTTAGTTTGGATCAAGTACAAGTTACTGTTTTATTATTACTACAGACAAAAAGGAAATCATTTTTAAAAATGTGGATTATTTGGATAAAATGAAGTCTATGGGCAGGGTCGCGCGTGACGCTGGCTGGGGGGCAGTGCAGTGCACACACGCCCGGGCCCCCCAGTCTGACTTTGTCTATAGGAGACGGCCTTTCCTTAATTCTGAGCTTTCTGAATAAAGGATCCCATACCTGTAGTATGTTATACCAATTCTAAGCAATTTTGCAATTGACCTTTTTTTTAAACTATTTGTCTTGTTCTTCTGACTCCTCTTCTTCTTGCTTTTGAATGGGGGTTATTGACCCTTCCTAATATACACATGCTCTGTAAGGCTACACATTTATTGTTATTGATACTTTTTATTACTCCTTTTTTCTGTTCAAAACCTCCCCTATTCATATTCCAGTCTCTTATTGAAATCAGCGCAAGGATAATTTGGATCATACCAACCAATCTAAATGAATACTGTTAAGTTCCAGAATCTATCATTTTTACATGGAACAAAGTAAGGGAGGGAGTTGACTTGCCAATTGAAATCCCCCACATCCCCCTCCATTTTGTGATTCAGGCAGGAATTGGAGGAAGAGCCCTTAAGCGGCAATTTCCAAGAGACCTAATTATCTTACTAGTTACAACAACTGTATCTAAGTGTAGGTGCTGAGCATTCTGGGCTCTATGCCATTTCACAAAAATTGCTTCCTATATAAAGACTACAATGTCCTAGTCACTGTAGGTGACTATGATGTCATAAAGTGCTGCCAGCTGACTGAACAGCTGTCAATCAAACTCACTTCCTGTTGACTGGAATGAACTGGCTTCAGTCAGCTTCTAGGATGTTAGGGACCCTTTGACAGTTGGGCTGGCTCAGAATAACTGAAGGTGTTTTCTTCACTAAGAGGTAAGAACAAAATGAAAAATAGGGCAATCTTATTGTATTGGAGGGGCAGGTGGGGCAGAAATGGCCCAATAGGGGTTGGTAGAATTGTTGCATACAGATTCTGCAGAAGCTGAACTTTTACCAGGCTCTCCCAAACAGAGCCTGGCAAAGTGAGCTGCAGAGCGTCAGTTTAACTGACAAAGAGATCTGCATTGTGTCAGACCTTGAATTCTGAGGTAAAGAAAGATTGAAATTCAAAGGAAATCCAGGCACTATGGACCCTCCAGTGAAGGTACATTGATCAAATCTCTTTTCCAAGTGTCTGTAGAACCTAATTGTCTATCTTGTAAAAGCCTGTCTCACTCACAATGAAACAATATGCTATAAACACACCTAAGACAAAGTACAAACAAATGCAGCTTTCCTATTGTGACATAACTAATGTGCAACAATGACATTGTATGAATGATTTCCTATTGTGACATAACTAAGGTGCAACAATGACATTGTATGAATGATTATCGACAATTGTGAACTAGGTCATGATGAGCTGGCATAAAGGAATTAGGTGTCATGCTGAACAGATATTGGAAAGAATAGTACAGGTATGGGATCCATTATCTGGAAAGCCGCTATCCAGAAAGCTTTGAATTACGGAAAGGCCATCTCTTATAGACTCTATTATTATCCAAATAATCCACATCTTTAAAAATGATTTCCTTTTTCTCTTTTACTTAATCCAAATTAATATATAATTAATCCTTATTGAAAGCAAAACAACCAATTGAGTTTATTTATTGTTTACATGATTTTCTAGTAGGCTTAAGGGATCAAGATCTATATTATGAAAAGAGCCATTAGACATAAAACCCCAGGTCCCAAGCATTCTGGATAACAGGTCCACACCTATTCGACTTATAGCAAAGTACGATGCTTGTGCTTTAGTAAGCGATCCCACCCACTGCGCCCGTTCGGCGGACCACTGAAGACGCCTTTTTTTCGTATTGACTTTGACAGGGAAAATCTTCAAATCGCTGCCGCTCGTACAGTTTTGAAGCTACACTCCCCAAACTCGGAACACGTATTGTTGGTGCCACCCCAAAGTGGGCGGAGCTACCAAGAGCCAATGAAATTTTAGCAATTTTCTAAACGCTACTCCTCCCAGAGTTTTAGGAGTACAATTATGAAACTTTGCACACTTGTTCGGCTCATACCCGAATAGGTTGCTTGTGGTCTGTTAAGCAATCCCACCCTCCGTGGCCCTGTGGCGGCCCCCCAAAGACCCCATTTTTTCCCATAGACTTTCATTGTAAAATTTGAAACTTTTGCCACTCGTACAGCATTAAAGTTACACTCACCAAACTTGGGTCACTTAGTCATGGGGTCAACCTGAAGAGTTCTGTCACATTTTGGGGACTCCAAAAAGTGGGCGGAGCAACAAACAGCCAATCAGATTTTCCCTATTGACTTCAATGAGAAAATGTCAAACACTGTCATTCCCACGGTGTTAAAGCCAGAGACCCAAAACTTGGCACCATGGGTCACTGGGGTTAAAATTTTGAAAAGTGGGCGGAGTCTACCACAGCCTATGAAATATTAGCCATTTGTTTCAATGGGAAAAGTTACAACTGTCGCCGCTCTTAGATTGTTAATGGGAGGGTCCTCAAACTTGGCACAGTTGGTCACTGGAGGACCGGGATCAAAATCTGGAAAAGTGGGTGGAGCCAAAAACAACCAATCAGATTTCTTTGATGATTTCAATGGGAAAAATGAAAATTGCTGCCATTTGCACGTTATTGATGACATGGACCTCAAATATCACAAATGTGGTCACTGGGTGTTTGCGCTTCAAAGTTAGGAAAAGTGGGTGGAGCCACCGACAACCAATCAAATGTCATTCATTGATTTTCAATAGAAAAACATAAAATTGCTGCCATTTTTACATGTTAAATGTCATGATTCCGAAACCTTAAAGTGTTAGTCACTTGGTGACTCTGGTTCAGAATTAGGAAAAAAAGGGGGCGGGGCAACAACAGCCAATCGGATTTCAGCCATTGACCTTAATGAAAAACGCCAGATTGCTGCTATTATTACGGCGTCAATGCCAAGTGTCCCAAACTCAGCACAATTACTCACTGGGTGACTGTGGTCAAAATTTAGGAAAAGTGGGCGGAGCCAATAACAGCCAATCAGATTTTACCTATTGACTTCAATGTCAAAGTTTCAAATACTGCCATTCTCACAGTTTTAAAGCCAGAGGCCCCAAACTTGGTACAGACCATGACTGGGTGACTGGGGTTAAAATTCAGAAAACTGGGTGGAGCCTAAAACAGCCAATCAAATGTTACCTATTGGTGATCAATGTCAATATATAAGTTGCTGCCATTCTTTCACAGTTAATGGCAGGGACATCAAACTTGGCACAGTCGGTCACAGGGGGACTGGGATTCAAATTTTAAAAGTGGGTGGAGCCAAAAACAGCCAATCAGGTTTTTGGATTGATTTTAATGGTACAATTTGATCTGCTTCAATTTTCACAGTTTTAAACCAGATTCTACCAACTTTGTGTACTCTCTATGCACCAGGGGTGACTGTCCCCAACACCTCTTGCGTTTCAAAGCCAACATCTTGTGGTTTCTTCAGAAACGACACCATCTAGTTTCAAATTGTTCTTTTGTGATTTATTGACTTCTCGTTTTTTACCTATAGCATCTTGAAGGGGTGGTTCACCTTTTAGTTAACTTTTACTATGTTATAGCAAATTCTAAGCAACTTTTCACTGACCCCATCTAAAAAGCAAATACGCTAAAGCTATACATTTATTGACATTGGTAATTTGTATTAATCATCATTCTCTTCAGGCCATCTCCTATTTGTATTCCAGTCACTTATTCAAGTCAGTGAATAGTTGCTAGGGTAATTTTGACCCTAGCAAGCAGACTTTATATAACAAAACATTTTATTATCCTGTCCTGAGGTTGAGCTAATTGAAACTATAAGCTATTCTTAATGCTCCTTAGAAATATTCAGGGTATGTAATTAAAAGTCTTAAAGGAGAACTAAAGATGAGCAAAGAAATAGGCTAGAAATGCTGGCGATTATGTTTTGGGAATCTGTACTAGCCCAAGGCCAGACCTTTAAAATTGTCAAGTCACCATACTACATCAAGGTCAAGCTTATGGTGATCATAATTATATATTCCTTTATCAACATCAGTAACCTTTAGGGAAAAGAAGAAGAGGTCAATACAAACATCATTTCACTCCATTGTCTCCATGGCAGACAATGCAAAATGCATTTACACACACAGACACATACATGCATTTACACACATACACTGAACATTTTACTAATCTTAGAGTTTTTATTTTTGCACACTTTTTGCACATATTTATACACATACACCTATACACACATTCACACGCTTTTTTTCCTTAGATACACACACACACATGCATCCACAAAAACAAATGTATTCTTTTTTTAGTTCTTCATTTTATCATTTTACTTTGTATTCTGACAGCTAACCATATTGTCTGATTGTATATTTTGTTATGTTATTAGTTTGCCTGATTGGATTTGATTTTTGTGATTGTATCATAGTTTTGTGCTTGCATTGTTGTTTGTTACATTTTGTTAGTGTAGCTTTGCAGTTTGATAGTTACATATGTTGTACAACCCACTTTAAGTTATAAACTACTTAACACCTTTAAAGATATACACCATAAGTAATAGGATATGGTAGCCTTGCACCCTGGTACAAAATATGCCCTGCAGCCATAACTGCATGAACCCCAAAACCTATACAGAAGCTGATCACTAGTTTTTTAATCCCTCCAATGACACCAAGGTCAAGAGCTTTTCTTTCAAGTTTTCCTAAAGGATCCAGTTTTCTCAAATAAATGTATTATAGAAATGTTGCCCATGCTGTCGAATGCATATTTATTTCACATGACTGATGAAATATGTAGAATTTTGTTTTCAGATTTGCCGTGGCCCATTTCACCACCAGATCGCAACCACAGCTGAGGTTTATAAACATGTTTTGTGGTACACCTGAATAATATTAGCATAACCACAAACATGTGTTTACTCCAAACCTCGCTTGTTGCGATCTGGTGGTTGAAATGGGCCCACGGCAAATCATGAACAACAAAATTCTTACATATTTCATCAAGGGATCAATTGAGTTGAAATAATAAATATGAAACATCGGATTCAGCAATAGGCAACGCAGCTCATTTCGTGATAATACATTTATTTGAGAATATACTGTCATCACTATTTTCAGGAAAACTATTTGAAAAGAAAAGCTCTCAATGAGACCTTAGGTGTCTTTCGGGAGGGGCATTAAAAAAACTAGTGATCAGGCCTTCGATGTTGGTTTTGGGTTTCATAGCAGTTATGGCTCCGACCAGTAACACATCTTTCTGATAAGGTGGACAAGGCTACATCATCCTATTACTTAGATGGTGTATATCTTTAAAGTAGTGTAAGTATTTTATAACTTAAAATCTGGTTGTGACAAGATCATAATGTAACTTATCACACTGCAAAGCTACACTAACAAAATGGTAACAAGACAAATGCAAGCACAAAGACTATGATACAATCAAAATCAAAATCCATCAGGCAAAACTAAATAACAATAACAAAATATACAAATCATACCAATATGGTTAGCTGTCAGCAATACAAAGTAAAATGATAAAAATGAAGAACTAAAAAAAGATATCATTTGATTTTTGTGATGCAGTGTGTGATGGAGTGTGGTGTATCTGTAGAGGAAAGAAAAGGTTGTGAATTGTGTGTATAGGTGTGTTGATGCTATAGTATGTAATGAGTCAGGTGCAAAAGTGTGCAAAATAATAAACAACTCTAAGATTAGTAAATGAATTTGTCATCTTCAGTGTATGTGTGTAAAATGCATGTATGTGTCTGTGTGTGTTAAATGCATTTGTGCATTTGTCTGACCAGGAGACAATGGAGTGAAGTGGATGTTTGTATTTGACCTCTTGCTTCTTTTCCCCTAAACGTTACTGATGTTGATAAAGGATATATAATTTGATCACCATAAGCTTGACCTGATGTAGTATGGTGACTTGTCAAATTGTTAAAGGTCTGGCCTTTTGGGCTAGTACGATTCCAAAACATTAATCGCCAGCATTTCTAGACCTATTTCTTTTGCTCATCGGTATTATTCTCCTTTAAACTTCTTAATTAACATTACCCTGAATATTTCTAAGGAGCATTAAGAAAGCTTATTGGGTTCAATAGCTCAACCTCAGGACAGGATAAGTAAAATGTTTATGTGCTTATATGTCTGTTGTAGGTCCAATTACCTAGCAACTATTCACTGACTTGAAAATAAGTGACTGGAAACAAATAGGAGATGGGCCTGAAGAATGATGATTAATAAAATTACAATGTCAATAAATTTATAGCTTTAGCGTATTTGCTTTTAGATGGGGTCGTGAAAAAGTTGCTTAGAATTTGCTATAACATAGTAAAAGTTAACTAAAATGAACCACCCCTTCAGATGCTACATATGATAAATAAACAGAAGTCATAACAACACAGACAATTGTGAACTAGATGGTGTCTTTCTGAAGAAACCACAAGATGTTGGCTTGAAACGAAAGTGTTGGGGACAGTCACCCTGGTTTGCATGAGAGTAACACAAAGTTGGTAGAATTCGGGTTAAAACTGTGAAAATTGCAGGCAGATCAAATTGTACCATATAAAAATCAATCCAAAACCTGAATTGGCTGTTTTTGGCTCCACCCACCTTTTAATTTTTGAATCCAGTCCCCCTGTGACGCGACTGGTGCCCAAGTTTGAATGTCCCTGCCATTAACTGTGAAAGAATGGCAGCAACTTATATATTACAATTGAATCACCAATAGGTAAATTTGATTGCTGTTTTAGCTTCCACCCAGTTTTTCTTGAATTTTAAACGCAGTCAAACCAGTCATGGTCTGTACAAGTGTTGGCGGCTCTGGGCTTTAACTGTGGAGATGGCAAGTATTTGAAACTTCGTGACATTAATTCAATAGGTAAAAATCCTGATTGGCTGTTATTTGTGAGTTCCGCCACTTTTCCTAAATTTTGACCACCAGTCACCAGTGAGTAATTGTGCCTGAGTTTGGGACACTTGCATTGACGCCATAATAATAGCAGCTTAATCTGGGTTTTTCACTAAGGTCAATGGCTGAAATCCGATTGGCTGTTGTGCCCGCCCCCCTTTTTTTCCTAATTCTGAACCAGAGTCACGAAGTGACTAACACTTTAAGGTTTCGGGAATCATGACATTTAACATGTAAAAATGCAGCATATTTATGTTTTTTTCCTATTAAAATCAATGAATGACATTTGATCTGGTTGTCGTGGCATACACCAGGAGTAGGGTCATAGTTCTGTAGTTCAAAAACAAATGGGGGATATTTTACAAGATAGATTGTAAGGACTCTGCAAAAACATCTATTGAGAACAAGGGTTGCATCTATGTTACCTTCTCTAGATGATTCCTCTGTGCCCTAATGAGTTTCCTACAGGTCAGACAGGGAAAGCCGGCACACTGCAAATCTCTTTGCCAGTCAGGACTGACACTCTAGACAGGTCACTTTAGCCGGTGCTCTGTTTGAGGAAAAAATAGGGAAAATGAATAAATTAGTGACTTCTATTAGTAACCGATCATTATGAGAAGAAAAATTCCAAAAGTTTGTGATGTTGGCTGATCTATCCAAGAAGAGGAGAAGACATAGGATTTTAAGGGCTATATTATAATTGTTGTAATGAACTTTCTTGTTATATGAGTGATATCTCTAAAGTGAGCACAACACCATTTGTGTTGTTGGTTTGCTTGCAGCCATTCAATGTGGATACAGTCTTAAAGGTTCTATGTGGTAAATGGATGTTCTTTAAAGTGGGTGTGGTTGAAAAACAGTGAGTGCGCCAACACTCACTTTCCATTAGGCTCTCCTTCACACAATCCAGAATAAATTCTGGCCCTTGCTACCACAGAAATTGGACAGAATGTTCCTAAAGTAATGTTCACAATTTCCCACTTGCTACAGTACACCTGATAATTAGCCATACCCAAACATGTTTATAACCTCAGCTGTGGTTGCGATCTGGTGGTGAAATGGGCACCGGCAAATCTGAAAACAAAAAATTCTTACATATCTGTCATCAGTCATGTGAAATAAATTGTATTAATATGCATTCGAACGCATGGGCAAATATTCTATAAGACATTTATTTGAGAAAAACTGGATCCTTTAGGAAAAACTTTGAAGAAAAGCTCTTGACCTTGGATGTCATTGGGAGGGATTAAAAAACTAGTTGATCAGCTTCTGTATAGGTTTTGGGTGTTCATGGCAGTTATGGCTGCAGGGCATTATTTGTACCAGGGGTGCAAGGCTACCATATACTGAATTACTTATGGTGTATATCTATAGAAGGTTGTTAAGTAGTTTTATAACTTAAAGTGGGTTGTACAACATATGTAACTATCAAAACTGGCAAGCGTACGATTAACAAATGTTAACAAACAACATGCAAGACACAAAACTATGATACAATCACAAAAATCAAATCAAATCCAGGCAAAACTAATCAGAGAACAAATATCCAATCAGACAATTGGTTAGTTGTCAGCAATACAAAGTAAAATGAATAAAATTGAAGAAAACTAAAAAGATACACTTTGTTTTGTGGATGCATAGTGTGTGTGTATCTAAGGAAAAAAGCCCGTAGTGATGTGTGTATAGTGTAGTGTCATAATTATGTGGCAAAAAGTGCTGACAAAAAATATAAAAAACTTAAGATTAGTAAAACGAACATGATTCAGGTGCATATGTGTGTAAATGCATGAGTGTCTGTGGTGTAAAATGCTTTTGTTATGTCTGCATGGAGACATATGGAGTGAAATGCATGTTTGTTATTGGACCTTCTCTTCCCTAAAGGTACTTGATGATTGATAAAGGGAATATATAATTATGATACCATAAGCAGTTGACCTTGATGTCAGTATTAGTGACTGACCAATTTAAAGAGTCTGGCCTTTGGCTAGTACAGTTCCCAAAAACATAATCGTCACAATTTCTAGCCTATTTCTTTGCTTCATCTTTACTTCTCCTTTAGACTTTATAATTACATACCCTGAACTATTTCTAAGAGGCATTTAATGAATAGCTATATAGGTTGTTCATTAGCTCAACCTCAGAAGGATAATAAAATGTTTTGTATATAAAAGTCTGCTTGCTAGGGTCAAAATTACCCTAGCAACTATTCACTGGACTTTGAATAAGTGACTAGGAATACAAATAGGATTGATGCCTGAAGAGAATGATGATTAATACAAAGATTCCGAATGTCAATAAATGTATAGCTTTAGCGTACTTTGCTTTTTTTAGATGGGGTCAGTTGAAAGTTGTTAGACTTTGCTATGAACATAGTAAAGTTTAACTAAAAGGTTGAACCACCCCTTCAAGATGCTATGGGTAAAAAACTTAGAAGTCAATAAATCACAAAGAAAAACAATTTTGAACTAGATGCTGTCGTTTCTGAAGAAACCACAAGATGTTGCTTTGAACACGGCAAGAGGTGTTGGGGCCAGTCGCCCCTGGGTTTAGTAGAGAGTTACACAAAGTTGGTAGGAATCTGGGTTTAAATGTGAAAATTGAAGCAGAGATCAAAATTGTACCATTAAAATCAATCAAAAAAACCTTTATTGGCTGTTTCTTGGACTCCACGCCACTTTTAAAATTGAATCCCAGTCTCCCTGTGACCGACTGTGCCAAGTTTGATGTCCCTGCCATTACTGTGAAGAATGGCAAGCAACTTATATATTGACATTGATTTAGCAATAGGTAAACATTTGACTTGACTGTTTTTAGGGCTACCACCCGTTTTCCTGAATTTCAAAACCCAGTCACCCAGTCATGGTGCTACAAGTTTTGGGGCCTCTGGCTTTAAAACTGGTGAGAAATGGCAGTATTTGAAACTTTGAATTGAAGTTCAATTAGGTAAAATCTGATTGGCTGTTATGTGGGCTCCGACCCACTTTTCCTAAATCTTGACACAGTCACCCAGATGAGTATTGTGCTGAGTTGGGACACTTGGCATTGACGCCGTAATAATTAGCAGCAATTTGGCGTTTTTCAATTAGGGTCAATAGGCTGAAATCCGATTTGGCTAGTTTGTTCGCCCCGCCTCCACTTTTTTCCTTATTCGAACCAGAGTACACGTGACTAACACTTTAAGTTTCGGAATCTGACATATGTTAACATGCTAAAATGGCAGCAATTTTCATGTTTTTCTATTGAAAATCAATGAAATGACATTTGATTGGTTGTTGGGGCTCCACCCACTTTTGCCAACTTTGAGTGCAAACACCCAGTGACCACATTTGTGATTTCGAGGGCCCATGACATCATCACGTGCAAATGGCAGCAATTTTAATTTTCCCATTGAGATCATGAAAAGAAATTCTGATTTGGTTGTTTTGGCTCCACCCACTTTTCCAGATTTTGATCCCAGGTCCTCCATGACCAACTGGTGCAAGTTTGAGGAGCCCTCCCGAATAACAATCTAGTAGCGCGAACAGTTGTAAACTTTATCCATTGAAACAAAGGCTTATATTTCATGGCTGTGGTAGACTCCGCCCACTTTTTTCAAAATTTTACCCCAGTGACCCATGGTGCCAAGTTTTGGGTCTCGGCTTTCACACTGTGGGAATGAACAGTTGTTTGACATTTTCTCATTGAAGTCATAGGGAAAAATTGATTGAGCTGTTTGTTGCTCCGCCCACTTTTTTGGAGTCCCCAAATGTGACAGAAACTTTCAGGTTTGACCCCAATGACTAGGTGACCCAAGTTTTGGTGAGTGTAATTTAATGGCTGTACGTAGTGGCAAAAGTTTCCAAATTTTCCAATGAAAAGTCTATGGGAAAAAATGGTCTTAGGGGGGCCGCACAGGGCCACGGAGGTGGGCATTTCTTAAACAGACACAAGCAACCTATTCGGGTATGAGCTGAACAAGATTGGTGGCAAAGTATTCGATAATTGTACTCCTAAAACGCTGGGAGGAGTAGCGTTTTAGAAAATTTGCTGAAAATTTCATTGGCTCTTGGTAAGCTCACGCCCCTTTGGGTGGCACCAACAATACGTTGTTCCGAGTTTGGGAGTGTAGCTTCAAAACTGTAACGAGCGGCAGCGATTTAAGATTTTCCCTGTCAAGTCAATACGGAAAAAAGGCGTCTTTCAGTGGGTGGATCGCTTACTAAAGCACAAGATCTACTTTGTATAAGTCCGAATAGGTGTGGAAAGTTTGGCGCTTGTACCCCTAAAAACTGTAGGAGGAGTTAGCGTATAGAAAATGGGGGGCGCTAATAAGAGAAGAATAAGAACGAGCTGAAACTAGTAGATCAACTATGTTGGCTTCTTCAAAGGCCAAGCCATAATAGAACCTTCTTTAAACATAAAAGAATGAGAATTGGATTTACTATGATGCCAACAAAATGTCTGTATGGATGAAGCAGGTTCATTTCTCATGCGTCACGTGTTACCAATGCCATTAAAGGTATTGGACCTGTATCCAGAATGCTTGGACCTGGGGTGTATGGTCTAATAGGCTCTTTTCATAATATAGATCTTGATCCTTAAGACTACTAGAAAATCATGGTAACAATAAATAAACTCAATTGGTTGTTTGCTTTCAATAAGGATTAATTAATATATTATTTGGAATAAGTAAAAGAGGAAAGGAAATCATTTTTAAGATGGGATATATTGGATAATAATAGAGTCTATAAGAGATGGGCCTTTCCATAATTCAAAGCTTTCTGGATAGCGGCTTTCCAAGATAATGGATCCCATACCTGTACTATTCTTCTCCAATATTGTTCAGCACTGAACTAATTCCTTTACTGCCAGGCTCATCATGACCTAGTTCACAATTGTCGATAATCATTCATACATGTCATTGGTTGCACCTTAATTTATGTCACAATAAGAAAGCTGGCATTTGTTCTGTTACTTTAGTCCTTAGGGTGCTTATAGCATATTGTTTCATGCTGAGTGAGACAGGCTTTTACAAGAAAACAATTGGTTCTACAGACACGTGGGAAAGAGATTTGATCATGTACCTTCACTTGGAGGTTCATAGGGCCTGGATTTCCTTTGAATTTCAATCTTTCTTTCCTCAGATCAGTGTCGACACACATGCAGATCTCTTTGTCAGTTTAACTGCGTGCGCAGCTCACTTTACCAGGCTCTGTTTGGGAGACCTGGTAAAAAGTCCAGCTTCTGCAGACTCTGTATGCAACAATTCTACAACCCCTATTGGCCATTTTCTGCCCCACCCGCCCCTCCAATTACAATAAGATTGCCCTATTTTTCATTTTGTTCTTACCTCTAGTGAAGAAAAACACTTCAGTTAGTTCTGAAGCCAGACCCCAAACTTCAAAGGGTTCCCTAACATCCTAGAGCTGGCTGAAGCCAGTTCATTCCAGTCAACAGGAAGTGAGTTTGATTGACAGCTGTTCAGTCAACAGGCAGCACTTTATGACATCATAGTCACCTACAGTGACTAGGGCATTGTAGTCTTTATATAGGATGCAATTTTTGTGAAATGGCATAGAGCCCAGAATGCTCAGCACCTACACTTAGATACAGTTGTAACTAGTAAGATTATCAGGTCTCTTGGAAATTGCAGCTTAAGGGCTCTTCCTCTAATTCCTGCCTGAATCACAAAATGGAGGGGGATTCCAATTGGCAAGTCAACTCCCTCCCTTACTTTGTTCCATGTAAAAATGATAGATTCTGGAACTTAACAGTATTCATTTAGATTGGTTGGTATGATCCAAATTATCCTTGCACTGATTTCAATAAGAGACTAGAATATGAATAGGGGAGGTTTTGAACAGAAAAAAGGAGTAATAAAAAGTATCAATAACAATAAATGTGTAGCCTTACAGAGCATGTGTATATTAGGAAGGGTCAATAACCCCCATTCAAAAGCAAGAAGAAGAGGAGTCAGAAGAACAAGACAAATAGTTTAAAAAAAGGTCAATTGCAAAATTGCTTAGACCTGGTATAACATACTACTGGTATGGGAGCCTTTATTCAGAAAGCTCAGAATTAAGGAAAGGCTGTCTCCTATAGACAAAGTCAGACTGGGGGGCCCGGGCGTGTGTGCACTGCACTGCCCCCCAGCCAGCGTCACGCGCGACCCTGCCCATAGACTTCATTTTATCCAAATAATCCACATTTTTAAAAATGATTTCCTTTTTGTCTGTAGTAATAATAAAACAGTAACTTGTACTTGATCCAAACTAAGATGAAAGCTAAACCAGCCTATTGGGTTTATTTAATGTTTACATGATTTTCTGGTAGATTTAAGGCATGAAGATCCAAATTACAGAAAGATCCGTAACCTGGAAAGCCAGACTTTGTTGTATGTATGCTCCATGAGCTCAAAATATTATAGCGGTGGCACTCTAACATGACACTTGATTACTCTTTTCAACAAGAGTTACAACAATGTATATATAGATGATAAATGGAACAGTAAACCAACAGGAAGAGGAGTGGGTAGAAAAGTAAAAGAGGTGGGCCCCAGGCACCCTGCCCGATTGCCAGCAGTCACTTAGACAGAGCGAGGGGCATGCACTTTTCACCTACCCAGCCCTAAAGCCCTGTGCCAGAAAGCAAAACTCAATCTAGGGAGCTCCTCCAAAATGGTTTCAATTGGGCCTGCAGTTGGTAAGACTGGCCCTGGGTCTATCTGTATATGTAATTGAGAAGTACAATCTATTCATAAGATCCATCTAATGAAAGGATTTTGCGAATAAGCAGATATTTTCCTGCTCAGTGACAAAATAAATCAATTAAATTATTTTTTGTAATATGTAGCAAGTTGTCATTAAAAATATGAGCATTTTAGTAAGTGGCAAAAAAAGTACTTCTACCCCTGCTTCCAAATCAGAAGCCCGTAGTAATGATTTTTTCCATGTTCATTATACTCAGGGCCATTTTAAGGCTTTGGTGGGCCCTGGGCAAAGATGTAATTGGTGGGCCCACCAATAGTGCTGCATGCAGCGCAAGAAAAAGAAAGACAATAACCACACTGTACCAAAACATAACCCAGACGTGCCAGTATAATTACTGCAGAAAATGGATCATCAGCATATTAACCCTAGTAGCACCAATATCATCATCATCATTTATTTATATAGCGCTGTCAAGATACGCAGTGCTTTAATATAATAATATATAAGTAAGCATAAAGTAAAATTGATAACAGGCATATTAACACTAGAAATGCGAGTATAATTACTATAGTACATGCAGCATATAACCCCAGCTGTGCCAGTATACTCACTGTAGAGATGGCCAATAAGCACTCAATTAACTCCAGACATGTCTTTAAATGTAAACGGCCTAAACTTGCCGTTAAAAACTAACCTGCTCTGTAGAGAATTTAAGTCAATAGGTCCTAGTATTATATTTATTCAAGAGACCCATCATCATAAAGTGGACTCATGGAGGATCCATTCAAAGGAATTACCAACAATAATTGGGGCCTTTGGCATAAAGCCATCCAATTGTCAATAGAGCAAACGTTTGAAGACTAAAAGGAACATTTTATTATTGTATGTTGAACCCTGGGTAATACTGCTATAACCATCTTAAATGTCTGCCAAACAACAGACTCTTACACACTCTTAGAAGGATAATTGCAAAAATTGGTAGTGAAAAATTTAGGAATCTAATAATCGGAGGGATTTCAACATGATTTTCTCACATGATAGGCTAGGGCTAGGTCCTACACAGCAACATACACAACGAGCTAAAGATCAAACCTCCCAACAATTTTGCATGCTAATGCGAGCCAACTATTTACAGGATGTCTGGTAGGCCTAGCATCCCACTAACAAGGAGTTCACCTTCTCTCACCCACACCATGTCCATACACACATGGATCTCCTCCCTAACATGGGCAGATTATGTGCCTATTAATAACAATACCCCTTCAAGATGCTATAGGTAAAAAACTAGAAGTCAATAAATCACAAAAGAACAATTTGAAACTAGATGGTGTCGTTTCTGAAGAAACCACAAGATGTTGGCTTTGAAACGCAAGAGGTGTTGGGGACAGTCACCCCTGGTGCATAGAGAGTACACAAAGTTGGTAGAATCTGGTTTAAAACTGTGAAAATTGAAGCAGATCAAATTGTATCCAAAAACCTGATTGGCTGTTTTTGGCTCCACCCACTTTTAAAATTTGAATCCCAGTCCCCCTGTGACCGACTGTGCCAAGTTTGATGTCCCTGCCATTAACTGTGAAAGAATGGCAGCGACTGTATATATTGACATTGGATTAGCAATAGGTAACATTTGATTGGCTGTTTCTAGGCTCCACCCAGTTTTCTGAATTTCTAACCCCAGTCACCCAGTCATGGTCTGTACCAAGTTTGGGGCCTCTGGCTTTAAAACTGTGAGAATGGCAGTATTTGAAACTTTGACATTGAAGTCAATAGGTAAAATCTGATTGGCTGTTATTGGCTCCACCCACTTTTCCTAAATTTTGACCACAGTCACCCAGTGAGTAATTTGTGCTGAGTTTGGCGTTTTTCATTAGGGTCAACTGGCTGAAATCCGATTGGCTGTTGTTGCCCCGCCCCCTTTTTTTCCTAATTCTGAACCAGAGTCACCAAGTGACTAACACTTTAAGGTTTCGGAATCATGACATTTAATTCCAATTGGAAATCATATGAATGACATTGGATTGGTGTTGGTGGCTCCACCCACTTTTCCTAACTTTTGAAGTGCAAACACCCAGTGACCACATTTGTCATATTCTGAGGGTCCATGACATCAATAACGTGCAAATGGCCAGCAATTTTAATTTTTCCCATTGAAATCATGAAAGAAATCTGATTGGTTGTTTTTGGCCTCCACCCACTTTTCCAGATTTTGATCCCAGTCCTCCAGTGACCAAACTGTGCCAAGTTTGAGACCCTCCCATTAACAATCTAAGAGCGCGACAGTTTGTAACTTTCCCATTGAAAACAAATGGCTTATATTTCATTAGGCTGTGGTAGACTCCGCCCCACTTTTCAAAATTTTAACCCCAGTGACCCATGGTGCCAAGTTTTGGGTCTCTGGCTTTCACACTGTGGGAATGACAGTGTTTGACATTTTCCTCATTTGAAGGTCAATAGGGAAAATCTGATTGGGCTGTTTGTTGCTCCGCCCACTTTTTGGAGTCCCCAAAATGTGACAGAACTCTTCAGCGTTGACCCCATGACTAAGTGACCTCAAGTTTGGTGGAGTTGTAACTTTTAATGCTTGTCACGAGTGGGCAAAAGTTTCAAATTTTCCAATTGAAAGGTCTATGAGGAAAATGGGGTCTTTGGGGGGCCGCCACAGGGCCAGCGGAGGGTGGGATTTGCATTAACAGACCACAAGCAACCTATTCGGGTATGAGCTGAACATGTGGCTGCAAAGTTTTGCATTCAGATTGTACTTCCTAAAACTCTGGGAGGAGTAGCGTTTAGAAATTGCCTTAAATTTTCGATTGCGCTTCTTGGTAGGCTCCGCCCCTTTGGGTCGGCGACCAACCAATACGTGTTCGAGTTTGGGGAGTCGTAGCTTCAAAACTGTACGAGCGGCATGCCGATTTGAAGATTTTTCCCTGTCAAAGTCAAATTACGAAAAAAAGGCGTCCTTCAGTGGGTGGGATCGCTTACTAAAGCACAAGCATCGTAACTTTGCTATAAGTCGAATAGGTGTGGAAAGTTTGGCGCTTGTACCCCTAAAACTGTAGGAGGAGTAGCGTATAGAAATGGGCGGGGGCGCTAATAAGAGAAGAATAAGAACGAGCTTGAACTAGTAGATCAATATGGTTGGCTTCTTCAAAGCCAACATAATAAGAACCTTCTTAAACATAAAGAATGGAATTGGTTTTACTATGATGCCAAAAAAATGTCTTATGAGATGAGCAGGTCATTTCTCATGGTCACTTGTACCAATGCCATTAAAGGTATTGGACCTGTTATCCAGAATGCTTGGGACCTGGGGTTTTATGTCTAATGGCTCTTTTTCATAATATAGATCTTGATCCCTTAAGCCTACTAGAAAATCATGTAAACAATAAATAAACTCAATTGGTTGTTTTGCTTTCAATAAGGATTAATTATATATTAATTTGGAATAAGTAAAAGAAGAAAAGGAAATCATTTTTAAGATGTGGATTATTTGGATAATAATAGAGTCTATAAGAGATGGCCTTTCCATAATTCAAAGCTTTCTGGATAGCGGCTTTCCAGATAATGGATCCATACTCTGTACTATTCTTTCCAATATCTGTTCAGCATGACACCTAATTCCCTTTACGCCTGCTCATCATGACCTAGTTCACAATTGTCGATAATTCATTCATACAATGTCATTGTTGCCACCTTAGTTATGTCACAATAGATAATCATTCATACAATGTCATTGTTGCACCTTAGTTATGTCACAATAGGAAATCATTCATACAATGTCATTGTTGCACCTTATTTATGTCACAATAGGAAAGCTGCATTTGTTTTGTACTTTTGTCTTAGGTGTGTTTATAGCATATTGTTTCATTGTGAGTGAGACAGGCTTTTACAAGAAAGACAATTAGGTTCTACAGACACTTGGAAAGAGATTTGATCAATGTACCTTCACTGGAGGGTCCATAGTGCCTGGATTTTGTTTGAATTTCAATCTTTCTTTACCTCAGAAGGCAAGGTCTGACACAATGCAGATCTCTTTGTCAGTTTAACTGGCGCTCTGCAGCTCACTTTACCAGGCTCTGTTTGGGAGAGCCTGGTAAAAGTTCAGCTTCTGCAGAATCTGTATGCAACACCCCTATTGGGCCATTTCTGCCCCCACCCGCCCCCTCAATACAATAAGATTGCCCTATTTTTCATTTTGTTCTTACCTCTTAGTGAAGAAAACACCTTCAGTTATTCTGAGCCAGCCCCAACTGTCAAAGGTCCCTAACATCCTAGAAGCTGACTGAAGCCAGTTCATTCAGTCAACAGGAAGTGAGTTTGATTGACAGCTGTTCAGTCAACAGGCAGCACTTTATGACATCATAGTCACCTACACGTGACTAGGGGCATTGTAGTCTTTATATAGGATGCAATTTTTGTGAAATGGCATAGAGCCCAGACATGCTCAGCACCTACACTTAGATACAGTTTGTAACTAGTAAGATTATCAGGTCTCTTGGAAATTGGCAGCTTAAGGGCTCTTCCTCTAATTCCTGCCTGAATCACAAAATGGAGGGGGATGTGGGGGATTCCAATTGGGCAAGTCAAACTCCCTCCTCTTACTTTGTTCCATGTAAAAATGATAGATTCGTGGAACTTAAACAGTATTCATTTAGATTGGTTGGTATGATCCAAATTATTCTTGCACTGATTTCAATAGAGACTAGAATATGAATAGGGGAGGTTTTGAACAGAAAAAAGGAGTAATAAAAAGTATCAATAACAATAAATGTGTAGCCTTACAGAGCATTGTGTTATAGGAAGGGTCAATACCCCCATTCAAAAGCAAGAAGAAGAGGAGTCAGAAGAACAAGACAATAGTTTAAAAAAAAGGTCAATTGGCAAAATTGCTTAGACTTGGTATAAACATACTACAGGTATGGGATCCCTTTATTCAGAAAGCTCCAGAATTAAGGAAAGGCCGTCTCCTATAGACAAGTTAGACTGGGGGGCCCCGGGCGTGTGTGCATGCACTGCCCCCCAGCCAGCGTCACGCGCGACCCTGCCCATAGACTTTATTTTATCCAAATTAATCCACATTTTTAAAAAATGATTTCCTTTTCTGTCTGTAGTAATAATAAAACAGTAACTTGTACTTGATCCAAACTAAGATGAAAGCTAAACCAGCCTATTGGGTTTTATTAAATGGTTTACATGATTTTCGGTAGATTTAAGGCATGAAGATCCAAATTACAGAAAGATCCGTAATACTGGAAAACCAGACTTTGTTGTATGTATGCTCCATGAGCTCAAAATATTTATAGCGGTGGCACTCTAACATGACACTTGATTACTCTTTTCAACAAGAGTTACAACAATGTATATATAGATGATAAATGGAACAGTAAACCAACAGGAAGAGGAGTGGGTAGAAAAGTAAAAGAGGTGGGCCCCCAGGCACCCTGCCCGATTGCCAGCAGTCACTTAGACAGAGCGAGGGCATGCACTTTTCACCCTACCCAGCCCTAAAGCCCTGTGCCAGAAAGCAAACTCAATCTAGGGAGCTCCTCCAAAATGGTTTCAATTGGGCCTGCAGTTGGTAAGACTGGCCCTGGGTCTATCTGTATATGTAATTGAGAAGTACAATCTATTCATAAGATCCATCTAATGAAAGGATTTTGCGAATAAGCAGATATTTTCCTGCTCAGTGACAAATAAATCAATTAAATTATTTTTTGTAATATGTAGCAAGTTGTCATTAGAAATATGAGCATTTTAGTAAGTGGCATAAAAAGTACTTCTACCCTGCTTCCAAATCAGAAGCCCATAGTAAATGATTTTTTCCATGTTCTCTATACTTAGGGCCATTTAAGGCTTTGGTGGGCCCTGGGCAAAGATGTAATTGGTGGGCCCACCAATAGTGCTGCATGCAGCGCAAGAAAAAAGAAAGACCAATAACCACAACTGTACCAAAACATAACCCAGACGTGCCAGTTATAATTACTGCAGAAAATGGATCATCAGCATATTAACCCTAGTAGCACCAATATCATCATTATCATTTATTTATATAGCGCTGTCAAGCATACGCAGTGCTTTAAATATAATAATATATAAGTAAGCATAAAGTAAAATTGATAACAGGCATATTAACACTAGAAATGCGAGTATAATTACTATAGTAACATGCAGCATATAACCCAGCTGTGGCCAGTATACTCACTGTAGAGATGGCCAATAAGCACTCAATTAACTCCAGACATGTCTTTAAATGTAAACGGCCTAAACTTGCCCGTTAAAAACTAACCTGCTCTGTAGAGAATTTAAAGTCAATAGGTCCTAGTATTATATTTATTCTAGAGACCCATCATCATAAAGTGGACTCATGGAGGATCCATTCAAAGGAATTAACAACAATAATTGGGGCCTCTGGCATAAAACCATCAAATTGTCAATAGAGCAACGGTTGAAGACTAAAAAGAACATTTTATTATCATCGTCATCATCATTTATTTTTTATAGCGCTGTCAAGATACGCAGTGCTTATTGTATGTGGAACCCTGGGTAATACTCCTATAACATCTTAAATGTCTATCTGCCAAACAACAAGACCCTTACACACTCTTAGAAGGATAATTGCAAAAATTGGTAGAAAATATAGGAATCTAATAATCGGAGGGATTTCAACATTATTTTCTCACATGATAGGCTAGGGGCTAGGCCCTACACAGCAACATACACAACGAGCTAAAGATCAAACTCCAACAATTTTGCATGCTAATGCGAGCCCAACTAATTTACAGGATGTCTGGTAGGCCTAGCATCCACTAACAAGGAGTTCACCTTCTCTCACCCCACCATGTCCTACACACATGGATCTCCTCCAGGCCCGGACTGGCAATCTGTGGGTTCTGGCAAATGCCAGTGGGGCTGCTATAAGGTGCCATAGAAAGTCAGTATTTAGTGGGCTGGTGGGGGCTGTTTGGGGCCTCTATGTGGGCTGATTGGGCCTCTGTGTACCTGAAATGCCAGGGCCTATTTTAATTCTCAGTCCGGACCTGATCTCCTCCCTAACAAGGGCAGATTATGCGCCTATTAATAACAATACCGATAAGTGGCTCAAACAGTCCCATAACTTCCTAAAACCATAAATCTTTCCAAAATGACCCCGCAAGGGTGGAAACATCTTAATGCCACTATAACTCCTGAAGAATTAGACTCAATACTAAATCTATGCCATCAAACAAGTCCCCAGGCCTTGACGGTCTTCCATATGGGATATTAACAAAACTTGTATTTGCTAAAACCTTAGCAAATACATGCTTAACCATTACAATAGTTGGTTGGAAGGGACCCCTATCCCTAAACATGCCTTAAAGGGGTGGTTCACCTTAACTACATTTTAAAAAATAAAATCGATAGTCATTAAATCATATTTGCAATTTGGCTTAATTAAAAAAAATGGATCGTTTTCAAAACAGCTACCTGTAAGAAGGTAGTCGCTTCTCTCTGCCCAAGCCAGAAGGATTTCCAACCAGGGCCGCCATTAAAAATCATGGGGCACCGTACAACAAAATTTTTCTGTACAACAACATTTTCGGCCCCAAGCCCCCGCATCCCACTTACTCCACATCACAGTTAAAAGACCACACAGACATCAGCACTAAAAAAGGTTCCCCCCTCACACCACATACAACTATTGGGGACCAGAGCCCCCTATAAGTTAAAAAAAAATATTGTCGCTAGGGCCCCCCATAAATGTTTTTTTATTAAAGCATTGGTCCCCCCTTACAAGTTAAAAAAAAAATTGGGGGTCTTTTTGGCTTCCCAACTGGCACAGATACCACCTTTACATGTGCATACCAACCTCCATTGTGGGTTTGAACTTGAGAACACCCTAGCACACCCATTTTCCGCTGAGGCGTTAGTGTGCACCCCACAGAAAGATAGACTAGTGATTGTAAGCCCCAGCTTGTCGCACACAACTTTCTCTATGGGACATGAACGCTATAAAATATGCTCTTATCTCCCCTCACACACCGGTGGCTCCAATCATTCGCAATCCAATGTTCATACCGGGCATCTCAGCCCAGTCCTTTTCGTGGTGGACTTCTAAAAAAATTAAGAGACTTGCTCACGTTCTTACTGTCAGGGGACCATATACAGTGTCCTTACCTAAAAGACTCACTCGACCTTCCCGGAGTCAGAAGTGTTTAGGGCTACCCAACTCCTTCACTGGGTTACGGAGAGGTGGAGGCTGTTTCCTCAGGATACGGCTTCTCAAACATATTTTGAAAGATGGTGCTACAATGAATCTATCCTCCCAAATCACTTTCGTTATTGTACCGAAATATGCTGTTGCCAAAGGTGGCCTCTAATCTCCAATATGTAAAACTCAGGGAAAAGGAGTTGGGTAGCACCTTGACTGACGAGGACTAGTTCAGGGCATGGTCAAACTTGAAACACAGCTCAGCCAACAGAACAGAGGCTGGTTATAAGGTACTCACGAGATGGTATCTCACACCGGTGCGACTTGCTAAGATTTATCATTACCGAGTGACCAATGCTTCCGGGGCTGTGAAATACCAGGCTCAATGGGCCATATATGGTGGTTGTGCTCACGAGCAGTTCGATTCTGGGGGAGAGTATATCAATTAATTTTCTCGGTCCTCGACATTAACCTACTGAAAAACCCATACGAGGCCTTGATGGGTTTGCCACCAAAGGGAGTTCCGAAACTAAAATGCAAGTTGCTGAATCATATCTTTTTAGCGGCTAGGCAAACTATAGCCAAGTCCCCGTCTATAAACTACAATATGTTCAAAAATAAGATTGATTGGATTTATGTAAATGAGCGTTTAACAGGGCTAACACTCGACAATAATGCAAAAAATATGGGAACCTTGGGTTAGATACAGATTTGGAGATGCACCATCAGTGTAGACCTAACAAAAAGAGCTCTTCAATCATTTTACTCCATCCGGCTTAGATAACTAGGACAAACGTTGGGACTGTTTGGTTAAAATTTATGTTTATTTGTAATACAAATTACGTTATTGAACGTCACGGTGATGTTTTTATGTCGATTACAAGTACAATACAGGGTCATTTCAGTGGGCTTGTTATGTCATTTGCAATAATGCAAGACTTTGATAATGTCTAGAAACAACTACTCAAAATGTATATAGCTTGTAACCACAAATTGCTTACAGGTAATTAAACAATGGATGTTATTGTGACACTATTTCCAGCGTATGATGTAGCGAACAGTTTGCTTTTTGGATATTGTGATCACTGTTGTTGGGCTTGTATAATACTATGTATAATATGTAATGTATATGTATAAACATCACTGATGATATGTTTATAAAAAAAAAAAAAAAAATTGGGGTCCCAAAGAATATTTTTTAAAAAAACATTGGGTGGCAGGAGCCTATAGAGTATTAAAATAATACATTGGCGGCCAGGGGATAAAAAAAAACACACACATTGGTGTTTCAGAGGAATTGAACTCGTGGCTTCAGAACTTCAACTTGGCCTCCTTTCGTGACTTTGGGTTTTTCGTTGCTTCAGGACTTCAATTACAGCTGTTTTTGTGACTTCAGGTCTTTTTGCCTCTTCGGGACTTCCGACTTTCGGCTGTTCTGGACTTCGGAAGGAGGTGGCACGGCTTCGGCGCTGTCAAGGGGGGCCCAGCTCTTTCAAAAAGTTCAGCACTGCCAGGCCCCCCTTCAGGCCCGTTACACTTGTACCCCCTATGCCCCCTTGATGGCGGCCCTGTTGCCAACACCTTGACTGTATATGGTCCTGTCCATGTCAGAATAATGATCAGTTCAAAATAGAACCCTCTTCAAATTCTTCAGTTCCAGAAACCAGTACTGGTTTAGGCAGGCCATTAGAAATTACGGGGCCCCAGACCCCGCCAACTTCACATTAGTTAAAAGACCACACAGACATCAGCGCTAAAAAATTAACCCCCCACACAAATTATAAAAGCTATTGATGGTCAGGGCCCTCTTATAAGTTTAAAAAAAAATTGGAACAGGGCTGCCCATAAAAGGTTTTAAAAAAAAAAAAAAAAAAAAAAAAAAGCATTGGTGCCAGGGCCCCCTTACAAGTAAAAAATGAAAAATTTCTCTTCAATTCTCTTGTTATTTCTTGGCACTAAAAGATTTTGTGTTTTTTTAGGGAATTTTTAGCTCTTTAAATGAGATAGGAAAGGTAACCAAGAGACCACAGTCCCCAGTGTACTACTTTATCCCTGTGCGGGGTCCCAGGGCCTAAAAAACACCCAGGCAGTAGTTTTTGGAACTTCTACACCTCTACACTATTTTCCTTTTCCAACTTTTTTTCCTTAAATGACTTGGATCTTTTTAACCCGTTAATAGACACTGGGATAATCCTGCAATATGGTAGAACAAGTAATTTAAATATACACCTAGGAGTTCTATGCAGTCTGAGACTGCAAACAGGGTGAGATTAATATAATCATTTTTATTTTTTCACCTGATCATTCCCTGGGTGGATGCTTTACATTTTCCTTTTTCTTGAATGAATTTTGAATTTTTTAATAGCATCGAATTAACGTATTACAAGTATTTATATGTAAATTATTCTTATCCTAGCACGGGCAACTTTTTCTAAATAAACTATTTATTAGAATATTAAATCAATTTATTGATCAAAGGATTGGTTCATTGTACATTATGTAAAGCTTTACACAATCAATTAATATTTAATATCTTTAGAGAGTGTGGGGGTTTACTATGTTTCTCCTTTTTTCAAGTAATAATTTTATTGTAAATGATGCAACCTTATGTACAGCGCTACTGAAAATCATAGTGCTTATGAATAAATGTTAAAAGCTGCAAATGGTAAAGAAATGCAATTATCACCAAAGAAAAATAAGTTTTCCCCAAAGTAATGGTCCCCATTAAGTGGCTTGCACACAACATATTGCTCACCAATCCCATTGATGTTACTCCCAGTGGCCTCGAATTTCGAAGTTTTTTTTTTTGCTACTTCAACCATCGAATTGGCTAATTCGAACTTCGACTATGACTTTGAATTGAACGATTCGAACTAAAAATCGTTCCACTATTCGATAGTCGAAGTACTGTCTCTTCGACCACCTACTTCGCCACCTAAAACCTACCGAGCATCAATGTTAGCCTATGGGGAAGGTCCCCATAGGCTTTCTAGCCAATTTCTGATTTTGTTCGATCAATGGATTAAAATCCTCCTAATCGTTCAATGCAAAGGATTTAATCGTTCGATCGATTATTCCATTGATCGAACGAATAGCGCTAAATCATTCAACTTCGATATTCGAAGTCGAAGGATTTAACTTCGATAGTCGAATATCGAGGGTTAATTAACCCTCGATATTCGACCAATAGTAAATGTGCCCCCTAGTGTTTATTAATAGATATTTTAAGTGTCCATTACCATATAATCCCCAGCAATATTATACACACTATGTGCTGGAACTGGCCCTTGCAACAAATATCAAGTTTCTTTCACAACCAGGCGCCCTAGGCGGCCACAACGCCGGCTCAGTTCGTGCTCGACTGCGCATGCGTGAAACTTCGCTCCAGTGTGCATGTGCGAAATTCTCTCCAGCGTGCATGCACAAAATGTCGTGTGCGCATGCGCAGAATCGCATTTATGCAAAGACACCAGCGGCAGTCGGGGAGAGACGGGACTCGACACGGGGTAGGCGACAAACCAGGTACATGATTGGCACCCCCTCAACTTTGCGCCCTAGGCACGTGCCTACTCTGCCTACCCCTAGTTCCGGCCCTGATCACAACTATTCTATCAGATTGATTAGTGACCCTATACTTACAGTATATTCAAAATATTCCTTTGTGTGCCCCCAGCTAGACCATGCACCCTTTAATTACACATGTGTGGCATACTTGAAGTGACTAGGCTGCCACATGCAACAGCTCATTTACATTTCTAAAGTGATTGGCTCATTTACATATTAAATGGGCCCTCATTAACCAGCATGTTTTACCATGCCCCTTGTGTGTGCAAATGATCAACACAAATGATCAACTAGCAGGTAGGTAGGTTTTGCTAGGACAAAAGTCTGAACTTGTATCTATTTTCCCAACCACAGCGACTATGATACAAATTCACCAATCTTTTTACTGAGAAGCAGGGGTGTAACAATAGAGAAAGCAGACCCTGCAACTGCTGGGGCTAATGAACTATAGGGGACCCTGTGCGACTGATAGCAGCTTCAGTACATCGAAAATATCTTTATCCTGAAGTGTAGGGGCTCAATGTTTTTGCTGTGTGGCAGTTTATTGAGGGGCAGCACAGGGGTGATACCTGACGAAGGGGGAACGCCCTCCGAAATGTTGTGTGACGCAATAAACACACCAGGGGTAGGACCCCGGTTTAATTCGCTCTGTGTGCCAGCCTGTTTTATCCTCATATTGGATGGTTGGGAGTGCCGTCTCCCTTAGGCCTTGTGCACCAGCGGAAATCATTTGAAGGGCCTGAGTGTGAACGTGACCTCTCTACACTGCCTTAAGTTTAAAGCCACCTGCCATTGTCACACTTGCTCTGCATTGTCATTGCTTGATACATATATATGTAAGTTTTTAGGTAAACTGTGTTGGTGTTGGGGGGATGATGTTGCTGTGAGGCCCAGTAACTGAAAAGTTCATGTAGGAGACGGTCAAATACTTCCAATAAATAGATCACAATAAAAATAGATATGGTGTTGCTATGATAAGTAGTTAATAGAAATAGATAAAAATTATCAATGTGCTAATAAGTCATTGGTATTCAGTGGCATTTTCCCATCACACTCTATACTGTCTTTGCTTGATTTGTAAGCTTCTACATAAGTAAAGTAACTTTCTAGGCAAATCAGTGAAGTTTTCGCACAAGTTACGTAAATTGCACAAGTTTTACTATAACTTCAAATGCAACTTTCACAGTGCGGCCTGGACTCCCTTCGGTGGAAGATTTCTCTGCCCCCCCAATGGCAGCCCAGCTCCCTTGGTTAGCAGCAAGTATGTAATTTCAAATATACAGATTGAAGCAGTAAAAGGCATAGGAGGTTTACCGGGTTTTGTTATATAATATAATTTGTTATATAATTTTGTTTTGTTTGATTAATAAGGAATGAGAAAGCTTCATGCAGCCATTACACATCAGCAGGCACTTGCACACTAACACTCTTAGCAGTTATGTTAGCATGATAGATAGTACTAAGGTATGATAAAGCACACATCTTGCACACAGTGGCATCTAAAGGTCACTTCCCTTTACAGTCATTCACCAGTTCTAATAGTAACATGAGAGCATTCGTTTTTAAGCCTTGATTCAAAAACAAGTTTGATTACCCTAGGGCTCTTAGGGGGTAGGCATAAAAAGCACCTGCCTAGGACGAAACAATGGGGGGAGGAGGCTGGGAACATACCTTTTAAAAAGTCTTCGGCCTGCCCTGGTTTGGGCTTTTCACCATGCATTCAACCCACTCGCACATACGGGGGTGAGGTGTCTGGCTGGGTTGTCCAGTCAGCTAGGCCCACCCCTGCTTTACCCCTCAAATCAAATGTGTTCAGTGACATTCAAAATTCCACGTGGCTTCCTTAAGGGCTCTTACACACGGCCGTTCCGACCTGCGCTCCCCTGCGTTCCGTTTTTTTGGCGTTCAGCCGCAGGGGAGCGCAGGAATAGACGCAAGTAATTATTTGAAATGGGGCTGTACTCACTCAGGCGCGTGTAGGCGCCGAACGCAGGTTCAGACGCAACATGCTGCATTTTTCCTGCGTTCGGCGCCTACACGCGCCTGAGTGAGTACAGCCCCATTTCAAATAATTACTTGCGTCTATTCCTGCGCTCCCCTGCGGCTGAACACCAAAAAACGGAACGCAGGGGAGCGCAGGTCGGAACGGCCGTGTGTAAGAGCCCTTAGGCCAGTATGATTAACAACCCCCATAATTGAATTCTCAGCATCCATGGATCACAAGGTGCAATGGATTATTACATAATGCCTGCTGGTCTAAGTTTAACCCTTTCACTGCCAGCCAATGTGGTCGCTTTGGTATTTTTATTGCCAGACTATTTTTGAACATTTTGCACTCTTTCACTTTTGGGGCTTTTCCTGGGGGGGGGGTGTCTTTTAGTTTACCCAGGAAAACAATTCTGTAATTCCAGATACTGAAAAATCAACACATTTATAGCATTTTTTGGGGGGACAAAGGTACAAAAAAGTGTGTTCACCCCAGAATACCATATATTTTTGGAAAGTACACATTCCCTTGAATCTAAATTGGGTATGCCTGTCTTTCTACTCCAAAGTATCATGTTGCAAAGCTTTCCTACGTTTTGGTAATTTTGGTGACATTTCCGAAAATCACCTCAAAACTTTTGAAGCATCTTATCTCCCACATATCATTAGATACCAAGGTAAAACATCCTAAGTATGAACACCAGGAGTCCACTGAACAGTTTGATGTCCAATATGTATAGGTGTACCTAAGCACGTGGTATATAGGGGTCCCAAATGAAGACCCCCATATGGTCTGTCATTTCAGGTACTGCAAAATCAACACATTTACAGCATTTTTTGAGGGGCAAAGATAGAAAAAAGTACGTTCACCCCAGAATATATATATATATATTTATATATATTATAGATAGTACAGATTCCCCTGAATCCAAAGTGAGTATTCATGTCTCTCTACTCCAAACCACCAAGCTGCAAACCTTTCCTAATTTTGTTGATTTTGGTGACATTTCCAAAAATCACCTCAAAATTTCCACCTTGAAGCATCTTATTTCCACATACTATTAGGTACCAAGATAAAACACACTAACTATGAAAGTCTGGGGTCCGCTGAACAGTAGTATGTATAATATAGTATTATGTATAATATGTATAAGTTTGTACATATAAGTATGTGGCATATAGGGGCCCCAAAATGTAGATACCCCATAAGACCTATGAGTTCTGTAATTCCAGATACTGCAAAATCAACACATTTACAGCATTTTTTGGGGGCCAAAGGAAGAAAAAAGTGTGTTCACCCCAGAAAAACATATTTTCGGAAAGTACACATTCTCCTGAATCTGAAATTGTTGACTAAGGCAATGACCAGTTATCTGTTCATTCACCACCTGCACATCAAATATTTCCAGCAACAAGTGTCCTATTTTATGTAAGAAAAGTTTAATTTTGCAGTTGTGCCATGAATTCCATTAACCCTTGTTTATCTTGTGTGTAAGAACTTTCTCCCTGTGCGTACTGTGGGAATTTCACTCAAATGTTAACCTTAGCAATAAACGTATCAAAGTAGAATGCCAATGACAACTAGGTCATTTTAACAGAAATCTGTATGTTTTATTCACAATGGAATTTTTCCACAGAACATTAATGTGTAAGTGTGTAGTAGTACAGTAACGTACAGTTCTTGACCAATAGTTACAACAGCCTGTTCAGCCAAGTCCTGCTCTTTAAAAAGATGTTGTAGCCCCCACTTAAAGGACAAGGAAAGTTAAACTAAAGAAGTAGGTAGAAATGTTATACATTATGTTTTGGGTGTCTGTACCAGCCCAGGGCAACCACAGCCCTTTAGCAGTAAAGATCTGCCCCTGTAAAACTACACATGCTCTATGCTGCTGTCACTTACTGAGCTTAGGGACCCACTCACAATATACAGTACACATAGAATAGAAATGTCACAATATAAGGCTGATTAGTAATTAATACAGATAATTACTACATGGCAGCACAGAAACCAGTGCAACTAGCATCAGAATTTAATAGTCAGCCCTGTAGCATCAGCTTATATTACAGGCCAACCTCATTTTCTGCTGGTTATTTTGTGACGGCCCCTAAGCTTAGCTTCTCAACAGCTGCTCAGAGCCCACTGAGCACTGGCTTATATTATATTTTCGCGATAGTTCCCCTTTAATTTTCTTCTCAATGGGGACATTTGTGCATTATATGCTGCCCTAGGTGACTGCTCCAAGGCCAGCTCCCCTTACCCCATTATATTTTCCATGCTCCAACTAGGGCAAAGAGGGCCAAATTAGGGGAGACTAATTTCTGGTTACAGAAGACGAATATGGGCAATTAAATTACCAGGGGGTGTTCTGCATTCCCTGGTAATTTATTGCACACTGCTGCCCAAGGCAGGATTCATCTTGCCTCATGGAAGGACCCCCTATTGCTCTTGATATTGCAGTCTAAGCATTTATGGTTTTTATTGGCTTTCCCCTTTACTGAGAAACATTCTACAAATCATGCAAAATGACAAATAAAATGAGCATGCACACCCATGTGAAGGTTCTGTAGTTGATTGCCTGGTTATAAACCTTGGAGATGGACAAAAAGCTTGAAGCCGCCTTCTCAGGGAGCTACCAAACAACTCATATGTGGTTTGAAAGCTAAAACAAATAGTGTTCATTTGATACAAACAGTCTGAAACCATCTACATACATATCCATAGGCATGTACTCACAGTGGTGTACTCGCATGTATTTAGTCTTTCAATGTAACGTAATCAAAAGTTTAACTGGACCATGACAAATTTGGTGTATTTACTTGTGTAAATGTAAATAATGCTTATACACATTATAACCTTTCTAGGAATTTTCAGTGCCACTGTGCCCTATGTTTTTTCGCCATGTTATGTACATAGATTCAGTACCTAACCTCTGGGTTTTTAATGGGATTTCTGCTTGACTGTGTAAAAACTAATACAACGTCAATACTTGTATGTCATTTATATAGCTACCTGGGACAGCAGAGTGTGAGGTATACAAAATTCCAGGGGGATGTGCCCCCCCTTGCCCCTATTTGGCAAGACACCCATGTAAGTGGGGCTTATAATAAGGTCCCGATCACATTCACACAGTAGGAACAATTTTTATCAGTAGTCCATTAACCTGGTTGTAGGTTTTTGATGTGTGGGAGGAACCTGAAGTACCCCGAGGAAACTCATGCAGACACAGGGTCAACTTACTAACTAGATAGTGCCCAAATTGGAATTAAGCCAGGGCCCCAGCGATGCAAGGCAGAAATGCTACCCAATGAGCCATAATGCTGAAAATTACACAATAATGCATTCTGTCTTAGGCACCGAATCCACTATTTTTGATATGGCCGGCCCCCAGAATACAGAACAATAATACAGATAATAATTATTTTTACTTACTATTTTACTTCCTTGTTTTGCGACAAAAAGTCACACATTTCTCTCCCCACCCCTAATTTGCATATGCGAATACAGATTCGGCCTGGCAGGCGGAATCGGCCTAATCCACGCCTGCTGAAAAAGCCCAAATCCTGGCCACATCCCAAACTGAATCCTGGATTCTGTGCATCCCTGTTCCCTTAGGTCAAAGGTTATTGTCCCTTAAAAGAGAGTATGTTGTTCATGGTCTTTGTACACTTGGTGAGTCCCGAAACATGTTGAGCACTAACAAGGAAGCAAGGCAAAAATTCGACCTGCCCACCTGCACCTGACCTGAACCCGGCAGTCACCTTAGACCAGTGCAATATTGGACTGGGATGCCAGGGCCTATCAGAATACCTTGTGAGCCCACTTTTAGTTCTCTTTAAAGGAGAACTAAACCCTAAAATATAATATGGCTAAAAATGCCATATTTTACAGTATATACCAAACTTTTTGCACCAGCCTAAAGTTTCAGCTTCTCAATAGCAGCAATGATCCAAACTTGTCACAGGGGATCACCATCTTGGAAAGTGTGCGACACTCATGTGCTCAGTGGGCTCTGAGCAGCTTTTTGAGAAGCTAAGCTTAGGGGTTGTCGCAAATTATCAAGCAGAAAATGAGGCTGGTCTGTAATATAAGCTGATGCTACAAGGCTGATTGTTAAATTTTCATGCTAATTGCACTGGTTTCTGTGCTGCCATGTAGTAATTATCTGTATTAATTACTAATCATTCTTATATTGTGACATTTATATTCTATGTTTACTGTATATTTTGAGTCGGTCCCTAAGCTCAGTAAGTGACAGCAGCACAGAGCATGTGCAGTGAATCAGCAGAAAAGAAGATGGGGACCTACTGCAGCATCTTTTGGGACACAAATCTTCCCTGCTACAGGGCTGTGGTTGACTTGGGCTGGTACAGAAACCCAAAACAATGTACATTTCTGCCCTACTTCTTTAGTTAAGCTTTAGTTCTTTATAGAAATAGGGAATGACCATGAAAGAACAAACAGTTAGAAGTAAGAGGGCCCACTGACAAATGGGCCCACCTGGAGTTTTCCTTGTATCTTGGTGGGCCAGTCCGACTTTGGACCTGTCCGTGACCTGCCCATCTCTTATGTCACGAAAGGTGGCGGGGCAGGGCAAGCATGAGCCTATAAATGGAGGCTGCCAGAGCCGAAAGTGGGCAGAGTAAGGTCATGGGCAGGGACAGCAGAAGAGCAACCCACAAAATGGGCACTGAAGTCGGCCTGTACTCGCCTGGGGGTATCAGGCTGTCCCGCACATCACTACTCGTTTGCAATGCCAATATTAATACATTGTTTAGGTGGTGACCGTGCATAAAATTACCCAAGAATATCAAGCGAGCATGGAATATTTGCACAGCATAGCACGACAATGCACTGCGGGCTTTATGTAATGCTGTATTTGGAAGTCCTGCACCTAACAATGACCTGTGATGGCACTGAAAAGGGTGGAATCTTAAAATTTCTAGTGCAGACAAGGATAATAATTAAGCATTTATATATGCCACCCTATAACCTTGTCAACATGCTAACATGGTAAAAAAATCTCTATATGCCACCACAAAGAAAAGGGTAGTGGTGTAACTATGAGACCAGCCCCCCTCCTACCAGTACACACATTGGGCTCTGGGTGACCCCATCTCTTGGTCCAGCCCTATATCCTGGCCCAGTCAGGTATATTTCCTTTGAGGCTACCAAATTATATAATATTAATGAATTTAAGGTCAATACAAACTGTGTCATATTGGGCGTCCAAGAGGCCCACTCACAACTGCTGTTCCCCCGGTAGTTACACCACTGATCCAAGTGCACATCATCTATGGACTTTCAGCTGTCATTACTGAAAAGAAATCAATAAATATCATTTACTTTTCCAACAAATATTCTCATAAATGCAAGCACAAAGCAAGTTATGAAAACACTATATAGTTCGTGGTATAGCCCCAGAGGCATTGGATGGCGCAACATCTAACCTTGAATGTTGGGAGACTTTGCAAATGTGTTTTCCACATTTAAGAACCTTGCTTACACATTTTTTGCCTCCAATATTTGTGGTATGAGGTTAACGCCAATCCCACTGCATGGACAAATTAGTGCTGGGAGGTGAGCAGTACACTGGGGTGCAAATCTACTGCGGGTGCAGTGCCTCCTTTATACTATTTCATCTATGCCAAATATTTCCCTGTATTGATGGGAGTCTTTTTTCTTCATAGGTTCTGCCTATGATACAAAGCTTGCCACAAATGTTTCCTATCTGCATACCTTATATCTGGCATATTTTTTCCAATACTGTGATTTTTATTATTGAATAATTATTTTAATCATTAAAATCTTTATTTCATTTCAAGGTGGGATGGCGCACCATACAATCTCTCTGTCTGGGGCTATAACCCTAAGCACATTCTGATTTAAAGGTGTTGTTCACCTTCAAACACCAGGAAATTTTGGGCAACTTCATAAAACCGAAGCAACGTATATGCCATCCTGCCGGTGATTAGCATTCTTGCAGACAAAAGACATTTCGGGGAGATTTGTCGCCCAAAGTACCGAAGATTTGTCATTTGCCAAGTAATCTCCCCATGTGTACCACTAGTGATGGGCGAATTTGACCCATTTCGTTTCGCCAAAAATTTGCAGCCGGCGAAAAAATTCTATGGGTGTCAAAAAGGAGATTTTGTGTACTCACCGTTAAATCTCTTTGTCGTCTCAGGGGGACACAGGGAACAGCTGGGGTTAAGCTCCACCCTCCGGAGGCAGGACACTTGTATGAATAATCAAAAGGGGGCGTGACCTAGGGACTGGCTTAACCCGGATGCTACGCCAACCTATTCAGTTTTTAAGTGTCCTGCTAGGAGGCTGGACATTTCCTCTTCAGGAAGAAAAGAAGATTTTACAGACCAGCTCAGGCTGGCAACAAGGGGTCTCCCAGGAACAGGGCTACCTGTCTCTGTAGGAGAGACCTCCTTCGTGGGAATACATTCCGGGGTCTTATCCTAGCCCTCTGGCTATATCGACCACCCATACATCCCTGCTCCTGATAAGGAGGCAGAAGGTTTGGCCGGTGTGTGTGTGAGGTGAGGTGAATTCTTCCCTATACTCTATATATAAGCGCTGCTTGTTGGGCTTGCCTGCCATTTCCCCCCGCCTTTCTCCCCCTCAGTACCTCTGCAGTGGCCATCTGCACCTGTTTGTGTCTCCCAGACTCTGTCCTTAATGTACAGGCTTTTCTAGCCTGGGCTCCGGGGGAGGTGGGAGAAAGGTGTGGGAGCAGTAGAGAGAAATCTCCCTCCTCTGTGTTTCCGGCCAGCCGTTTGTGTGCACTGAGCTCTACACGCAGGGTGCATTCCAGGCGCCATTTTGATTTGTTCGCGCGCCTAGGTGGAACGCATCGCTCAGTTCAGCGTCGGCTGCGTTCCAGGCGCCATTTTGGTCTGTCGCGCCGGATTACAAGCGCGCACTGCACTTGTATAAGTTCCGGAATACAGACTAAAGCAGACTCAGCCAGTAACACTTCTCACTCCTCACACCTAATACTTGTTAGGAGTTTATCCACACAACAGCAGCAGCACTGTTTGACCGAGTGCACCATAAATTTGCCAGGGTCAGCTTCATCCCTCACACCTGCCTAACCTGCTCAGTGAGTACCTCAGACACTGCCATGGCAGAAGGTAAGTCAGGGGGTTTATTCCCAAGACCGGGGGGGAGAGCAGCAGTGGCAGCAGCACAGGTCACTTATTTTTTGTGTACTAAGTGCAATGCAAAGATCCCAGGGGGTCAGGGTGAGCCTCTCTGCAGACCTTGTTCAGGGGGGCAGGGAGTTGCTCCAATTCCAGGGGTTTCAGCCAATCCTACGGATTCTCAGGCCGGGATTTCCAATTTAGAGGACCCATCTCCAGATGAGGTAGCTGGAACTTCTTCAGACCCTCCAGCTCCACTCTGGGCTATCCAGCTGTCTCAATCACTGGCATCCCTACAGAGTTTACCCTCCATCGCAAATAATTTGGGTAAAGCTTTAGCCAAGCTGGGTCAGAAATCCAGTGGGAAACGCAAACGAGTAGACACTTCAAGGGTTGAAGCTAGTAATCTTACTCCCTCAGACGCCTCATCAGCGGAAGCCGACTCATCCCAGTCAGAGGGCGAACTACCTCTATCCGAGGTGTCTTCTGGGGAGGAAGAGGATGAATGCGAAGACCATAAGCAACCTCAGACTGCTAGTTTATTCAAAAGACAGCAAAGGTCCGCACCAGTCTTCCCTTCTCATGATCAACTCCTCGCCATCATACAAGAGGAGTGGAACTCTCCAGAACGAAAATTCCAGGCGACCCGTAAATTCTCCAAGTCCTATCCCTTTTCCAGGGAATTGGTGGACAAGTGGTCCATGCCACCAACAGTTGATGCTCCAGTCTCCAGATTGTCGAAAGCCACAGCACTACCAGTCACTGACTCGGCAGCTTTTAAAGATCCATCTGACAGACGTCTAGAGGGATTTTTGAGGTCTCTGTACTCATCCGCAGGTTCTACTCTTCGGCCGGTGCTAGCCTTTTCCTGGGTGGCAAGGGCCATACAAACATGGGCTGATTCCCTTATCAAAGACATTCAACACGGAGTCTCTAGATCGGAACTTCTTGCCACAGCACAGTTGATAGCCGAGTCTTCAGCTTACTTATGTGACGCTACCTTGGATGCGGCCCAGATTACTGCCCGCACCTCAGCTCTCTCGGTTGCCGCCCGCAGAACCCTCTGGCTTAAGAGTTGGGCATCGGACATCAGTTCAAAGAAGTCATTAACCTCACTTCCTTTCAAGGGGCAGCGACTTTTTGGAGAAGAATTAGAAAAAATCATATCACAGGCTACGGGGGGAAAAAGTACATTTCTACCCCAGAGCAAAAGCAAGACCAATCCTTCCTACAGACGCG
Organism: Xenopus laevis; assembly: GCF_017654675.1. Lineage (NCBI taxonomy): Eukaryota > Metazoa > Chordata > Amphibia > Anura > Pipidae > Xenopus > Xenopus laevis. The sequence goes on from NC_054379.1 coordinate 106,018,462, forward strand.
GAAAATTTTTTTGTGGCCAAAGTGGACGTTACAACAGACGCAGTAGTCCTCCCCAACGTTCCCACTTTAGATCAAAGAACAGTGACAAGGGACGTCCTACATGTAAAACCAACAAGTTTCACAACAAGCCCACAACTGACAAGTCCACATCAGGTTGACGGGGCATCCCCTCCGGAGTCACAGCATCCGATAGGGGGCAGGTTGCTTCAATTCCGGGAGTTGTGGAACCGATATTCATCAGACAGTTGGGTAAACGAAATAATTTCAGAGGGCTACCATTTGGACTTTTCTTCTCTTCCCCCCAGAAAATTCCTTATGTCCAGAATCCCGGTCAATCCAGCCAAGGCTCAAGCCTTTTTGGAATGCATATCCAACATGGAACAGAACGGAGTAATTGTTCCCCTGCCCCCGCTGGAGAAATTCTCCGGGTTTTACTCCAATCTATTCCTAGTGCCCAAGAGGGACGGATCCTTCAGACCTGTTCTCGATCTGAAATTCCTCAACAAGCACATACGCTCAGTACGATTCAAAATGGAGACCCTGCGCTCTGTGATTCGAGGAATGGAACCAGAACAACTATTGATGTCCCTAGACATCAAGGATGCGTACCTTCATGTGCCGATATGGCAACCTCATCATCGTTTCCTGAGATTTGCCTTCAAGAACCTCCACTACCAGTTTGTAGCCCTCCCCTTCGGCTTGTCATCGGCCCCTCGGGTATTCACCAAGCTCATGGCGGTTACGTCTGCCTGCTTGCGACTTCAGGGTGTTTCAGTGACACCCTACTTGGACGACCTTCTTCTGAAGTCCAGAACATTGGAGAAGGGCAGAACAGATCTTTGGACGGCGATCCGATTACTCCAAGACTTTGGCTGGACAATCAACTGGGAGAAGTCCAGTCTATTTCCCAGCCACCAGATGACATTCCTGGGTCTAGAATTCAACACCCTCACCCAACGGGTGACCTTACCTTTGGACAAACAGTTGAGGATCAGAGACCAAGTTTCCAAACTATCTCTCATCCAGAATCCAACTATACACATGGCCATGAGGGTCCTAGGATCCATGGTTTCGGTCATAGAAGCAGTCCCATTCGCACAAATTCATCTACGCCCTCTTCAGAACAACATCCTGTCTGGATGGAAAAGGGGTCCTCTTTCCCAGATGATCAAATTTTTTCAAGCAGCGAGGGAATCTCTACAATGGTGGATGCAACAAGACAATCTATCAAGGGGCCAATCCTGGGCGATTCCGGATTGGAAGGTAATCACGTCAGACGCCAGCCTTCAGGGCTGGGGGGCAACATGGGACAATTTATCCGTGCAGGGTACATGGTCCCTCCCAGAATCCAAGCTTCACATAAACATACTGGAGCTTCGGGCAGTGCGACTGGCTCTTCATCACTGGTCAAGCTGTTTGCAGACAAAATCAGTGAGCGTTCAGAGCGACAATTCTACCACTGTGGTTTACATCAACAGACAAGGTGGAACCCACAGCAAAGCAGCACTAGCAGAAACTCAGGAGATTCTGAGATGGGCGGAACTCCATCTTGTAAGGCTGTCGGCTATCCATATCCCAGGAGTGAACAACACAAAAGCAGATTTTCTCAGTCGAAACAATCTGGATCCAGGGGAATGGGAGCTTCATCCGGAAGTTTTCTCAGATCTTGTCAGTCAATGGGGACTACCTCAAATCGATCTAATGGCTTCCAGAACCAATCACAAGGTGAAGAGATTCTTCTCCCACTATCGGGATCCTTTAGCAGTAGGGGTGGATGCCATGACCCAGACTTGGCAGTTCGACCTAGCCTACATTTTTCCACCACTACCCATGTTGCCTCGGGTCCTCAAGAAGATCAAAGTATCGTATTCCACAGTGATTGTGATAGCTCCCTTCTGGCCCAGGAGGACCTGGTTCTCCGATCTGCAAGAAATGTCGGCAGCACAACCAGTTCGCCTTCCATCCAGAATGGACCTCCTGTGTCAGGGACCCATAGCCCATCACAACCCGGGCCTATTTGCTTTTACGGCATGGCTATTGAAGCCAACATATGGCGAAGACAGGGCATAACCGAAAAGGTTATTGACACAATGTTAAAGTCACACAAATCTACATCGTCCAAAGCCTATCACAGGGTATGGCGCAGTTACTGGAACTGGTGCAGGGAAGCACAAGTACCTTTTCTCGAGTTGAATATCCCAAGAATCCTATCCTTTCTACAGCGAGGTTTCCAGATGGGCCTCAAATTGAGTTCCTGGAAGGTACAGGTTTCGGCATTGTCGGCTCTGTTTCACTCACGCCTAGCTCTAGAAGACCCTGTGCACACTTTTCTGCAAGGAGTAGCCCATTTAGTTCCTCCATTTCGTCCTCCGATTCCTGGTTGGGATCTCAATCTAGTCTTGGAAGCCTTACTGGATCCCCCTTTCGAACCGTTAGGCACAGTTCCTGAGAAGTGGCTCACCTGGAAAACAGTGTTTCTAGTGGTGATTACTTCAACCAGAAGAGTTTCGGAACCGAGTGCTCTCTCATGTGACCCAGCTTATCTAGTATTCCACAAAGATAAAGCAGTTCTACGCACAGTACCATCCTTCCTACCCAAGGTTGTGTCCTCATTCCACATAAACCAGGAAATTGTGGTACCGTCCCTGTGCCCGGAACCTAAGAACCCTAAGGAGAAACGACTTCACAGCCTAGATGTGGTCAGAGCTCTTCGCTGGTACTTGGAAAAGTCTAAGTCCTTTCGACGTTCTCAAAGACTGTTTGTAGTTCCTAATGGGCCTCGAAGAGGCATGGCGGCATCCAAGTCCTCCATTGCTAGATGGCTGAAAGACACCATACGACAAGCTTACATTTCCAAAGGACAATCTCCACCAGAGCATGTCAAAGCACATTCCACTCGATCAATGGGAGCTTCCTGGGCTTGGCTCAATTCAGCAACCCTGGATCAAATCTGCAGAGCGGCCACCTGGTCTTCTGTTCATACATTTTCTAAATTCTACAAAATAGACACCTTTTCCTCTTCGGAGGCTGCTTTTGGCCGAAAGGTGTTACATTCAGTGGTACAGTAATGTACCACAATCTCTTCGCTCCCACCCTGCTGTTCTTGGGGCTGCTTTGATAAGTCCCCAGCTGTTCCCTGTGTCCCCCTGAGACGCCAGAGAAAATAGGATTTTTGATACTCACTGTTAAATCCTTTTCTCTGTAATCGATAGGGGGACACAGGGCTTCCCGCCCCGCGGCGAGATGTTGACCACGTTGGTCCATGAGGGAATACTCCCTGAGTTACCAGTTCTGCTAGTTGAAGTTTTATTCCTATTGCTTAGCAGTCTCTTTGGTACAAACTGAATAGGTTGGCGTAGCATCCGGGTTAAGCCAGTCCCTAGGTCACGCCCCCTTTTGATTATTCATACAAGTGTCCTGCCTCCGGAGGGTGGAGCTTAAACCCAGCTGTTCCCTGTGTCCCCCTATCGACTACAGAGAAAAGGATTTAACGGTGAGTATCAAAAATCCTATTTTCTCTTCAGTCGCTTGGGGGACACAGGGACAGTGGGGTATAGCTGGAACCATTAGGAGGCAGGACACAATAAAAAAAAATAGAAACTTGACCCCTTCTCCTCCTGCTATACCCCTCCTCTGTAGGCAGAGACACTCAGTTCGTACCAAAGGAGAAACAGGAGGTTATTAATAATCAACAGAAAATCTGATAACTAATTACAAGAAAAACCGAGTCAACCAAGTCTGAAGCCAAGAGAAGGCCTCTATCCAGGGAGGGAAGCCCTGTGTCCCCCAAGCGACTGAAGAGAAAGCGATTTAGGGCTGGGACACACTGGGCGATTTGGGGAGATTTAGTCGCCTGGCGACTAATCGCAGCGACTTTTCTCCCCGAATGCCTCCCCTCGCTCTGGGCCTGGCTAAAATGAAAAATCGCCTGCGCTAATCACACGCAGCGATTCGTTTTCCGAAGTCGCCCGAAGTTGCCTCACGAGGAAGACGGTCCTAACCTCATGAGGACACAACGAATATAGGGGTATAGCAGGAGGAGGAGGGGTCAAGTTTCTATTTTTTTTTATTGTGTCCTGCCTCCTAGTGGTTCCAGCTATACCCCACTGTCCCTGTATCCCCCAAGCAGACCTAGAGAAAAATTTTTTTTGACGGACAGAACCTTTAAAGCAACAGTTCAGTATAAAAATAACTGTATATAAAAACTGGGTAAATAGATAAGGCTGTTTCTAATGTTTCTAATATAGTTAGCCCAAAAATGTAATTTATAAAGGCTGGAGTGATTGGATGTCTAACATAATAGCAGAACACGACTTTCCTGCTTTTCAAGGGGGGCCACATGGGACATAACTGTTGGGTGAGTTTGCAATGGATTCTCAGCATGCAGCTCAAGTGCCCTTTCCCTCAAGTCACTGATTGGAAACTGCCTGCTAACCAATAAGTGGAAACCCGCAGGGACATCTGCAATTTTCTATCAGGTGTAGAGGACTAGAATTCACTAGAAAAAGAGACTGCCGCTAGCGCAGTTTCGCTCAGGCAAATGATTATTACTTCGCAAATAAAGTGCAAATTTTCTTTCGCCAGTTTCCTTCGCCATCTTAGACCTGGCAAACTTATAAGATGAAGCTACATCCACCTCAATCATCAAAACTACTCTTGTGGCTGGTGAGTTTTTTTTATTTTTTTCTATAACAAAAAATTATTGAATATATATGCACTCAAGGGCCACCCCACTAAAGCTGCTGTCCTAGGCATGGGCCATGGGTGCGTATCTATAAAGAATGCCCTGATTTTGCAAAGACCATCCTAGGCTATTTCTGTATGTGGCCTGGTAATGGTGGCTCAACATGGGGTCGAGTGGCTCCCAAAAATATTGTGAATTGTGTAGATCCTACATCTCTGACTGGCTTAAATTTATATTCAGATTTGCCTAAAAGTAAGGATTACACCCAAATCTGATTTTTGCAAAAAGTAGACATTTTGCTAAAGCTCCACCAAATTCTGTATTCAACATATGCTTTGTTTTTTTTCTTTTTTTGTCAGTCCTCTTAGATTTTGAGATAGAATTGTGAAGATAGCAAATATTCAGCCTTCTCTTTAGGAAAAATTCTAAAATAGTTATTTTCTGTCTAGTTAGATGCAGATGAGTTTAATCCTAAACTCAAGGAAATGGTAGCATACCAACTTCTGAAGACACTGTATAGCACCACTTCGAGTTAGGTCCATAAATAATATTTGGACAGAACTTTATTCTAATTTTGGTTCTGTACATTACCACAACAAATTAATGAACCACTTAGATGCAGTTGAACTGGACTTTCAGCTTTTATTTAGTGGGTTGAACAAAAAGATTGCATAAAAATGTGAGGAACTAAAGCTTTTTTTTTTTTTAACGCAATCACTTCATTTCAGGGGCTCAAAAGTAATTAGACAATTGACTCAAATGCCATTTCATGGGCAGGTGTGGGCAATTTCTTTGTTATGTCATTATGAATGAAGCAGATAAAAGCCCTGGAGTTGATTTGTGCTTGTATGAGGAAGATTTTGCTGTGAACAGACATGCGGTCAAAGGAGCTCTCCATGCAGGTGAAACAAGCCATCCTTAAGCTGCAAAAACACATCCAAGAAATTGCTACAATATTAGGAGTGGCACAATCTACAGTTTAGTACATCCTAAGAAAGAAAGCACTGGTGAACTCAGCAACACAGAGAGACCTGGATGTCCACGGAAGACAACAGCGGTGGATGATCGCAGAATAATTTCCATAGTTAAGAGAAACCCCTTCACAACAGCCAAGTGAACAACACTCTCCAGGAGTTAGGCGTATCGCTATCCAAGTCTACCATAAAGAGAAGACTGCATGAAAGTAAATACAGAGGGTGCACTGCAACATGCAAGCTTGTAAGCAAGCTCATAAGCCTCAAGAATAGAAAGGCTAGATTGGGCTTTGTTTTTCCAGAACTGTGCTGTCTTTTTTAGATTTTATTTTTTTAGCATTTTTTGGACAAATGAAACCAAGATCAACCACTACTAGAATGATGGCAAAAAAAAAGTATGGAGAAGGAGTGAAACAGCTCATGATCCAAAGCAGGGGTGTCCAAACTTTTTACAACGAGGGCCTGACTTGAGGGGACTAAAACTCCAATAGCAGCACAGGCCAGTCCCCACCCAGTCTCCACAGAGGGCAGGCACGCAGTCCCAATCCAGCCAACCAGAGGGAAGCCAGCAGCACAGCGCAGCTTGTGACGTTCCTCCTGATCCAAAGCATACCACATCATCTGTAAAACAGCGGAGGCAGTGTGATAGCTTGGGCATGCATGGCTGCCAGTGGCACTGGGACACTAGTGTTTATCCATGATGTGACACAGGACAGAAGCAGCCGAATGAATGGAGGTGTTCAGAGACATACAGTCTGCTCAAATCCAGCTAAATGCAGTCATATTGATTGGGAGGCGTTTCATAATGACCCGAAACATACAGCCAAAGCAACCTAGGAGTTTATTAAAGCAAAGAAGTGGAATATTCTTGAATGACCAAGTCAGTCACCTAAACCCAATTGAGCATGTATTTCACTTGTTGAAAAATAAACTTCGGACAGAAAGGCCCACAACCAAACAGCAACTGAAAGCAATGCTGTAAAGGCCTGGCAGAGCATTAAAAAGTAGGGAACCCAGAATCTGGTGATGTCCATGAGTTAGAGACTTCAGGCTGTCATTGCCAGCAAAGGGTTTTCAACCAAGTATTAGAAATTAACATTTTTTTTTCAGTTTTTTTTCATTTGTCCAATTACAATTGCTTGTGTTAAAAGGCTTTACTTCCTCACATTTTTATGCAATCTTTTTGTTCAAACCACTGAATAAAAGCTGAAAGTCTGCAGTTCCACTGCTCTGAGTTGTTTCATTTAATTTAAAATTCATAGTGGTAATGTACAGCCTCATTTGAGGCACTCTGAGGTAACAGTGTGGTATACAGGTGTATTCTATGGTCAAGGAAATTGGCCTTGCTCAGTGGGTCTTCCCACTTGAATTGGTCTGTTTATATCTTGCCCGAAGTGTTAGGTTTTTGTCCTAAATTATACGCTATACAATATAATTCTCAGTACTTTAGAGGGGCTTATTAAAGTTATATTTTAGGGGTCTTATACCCTTGGGGGGGGTGCAGTTCTACAGTCGTAATTACTCCCTGAGTTTTCCCCATCTATGTCAGATATCCAGGCGTTTCCATACAATGTTGTGTGCTCTACCTGTTGCTACAGTACAGTGTCAAGTGCAAAACAGCAAATAGTCCACAAAAAAAACCCATAAGAGAATCCAAAAATGCTGTAGCACACATCAGTTAATGTAATTCAACTTTTCAGGTCTAGACAATACCTTCAGTTTTTGAGTGCTATATTTTGGACTCCACTAATCAAAAATAGAATTCCAATACAGTGAAACCTCGGCTTTAAATACCCTGATTTTAAGTTCTCGCATTTTACAATTTTTTTTGTGGTTCCATCAATTTATAATGCATTTCAATGGTAGCATTTCCCTGATTTTATAGTTGTTTGAAAACAGCTTAAGGTTACATTTCCATTCATATAAAATCAGCTTTGGTTACTAGGCTAAAAGGACAAGGATATTTACATGGATGGATTTCCAATGTATTTGCCCTTCCCAGCAATTTTCCTTGACTGGGCTCCTTTTAGGGAGAAAAAAAATTGAAGCAGCGCTTCTGTGGAATTGTTTATACTATCTTTACTAATAAGGAAAGGTGGAACAACCCCAAAAACCCAAGTCAAAGTTTGTATTTCCAGCAATAACAATGGAAGAATTCCACAATAACCCAAAATGAGTACTGCACATATGCCTGAGAAATAACATAACCGAGATAGTAAATATGGATTGGTCAGCAAATTATTTCAGAATGCTTAAAGGATAAGTAAACCTTTAAAATAAGTGAATGTAAAACTGATGAGGGGGCTATTCTAAGAACTTTTGTCATTTAAATTCATTATTTATTTTGTTTACATTCCAAGATATTAAGGGATACATGTACTGTTAATATGAATGAATTTTGTTACAACAGCGCCACCTGCTGGTCAGTTTCCCACCAGTCTGACCAGCAAGTAGTCAAGGAAGTTGTCAGGAGAAAGAAAGAGGCTGATGTTCTTCTGCTTAGGAAAGATCTGAGAAAGGTTTCTAATTTTATTCCTAAGCAGAAGAACATCAGAGCAGCCTCTTTCTTTCTCCCGACAACTTCCTTGACTACTTGGTGGTCAGACTGGTGGGAAACTGACCAGCAGGTGGCGCTGTTGTAACAAAATTCATTCATATTAACAGTACATGTATCCCTTAATATCTTGGTATAAAACAAAATAAATAATGGATGTAAATTATAAAAGTGCTTAAAATAGCCCCCTCATCAGTTTTACATTCACTTGTTTTAAAGGTTTACTTATCCTTTAAGCTTGCCCTGGCAGATTTCCTTTATGATTTAACGCTTGTATCCTTGATTGATGTTTTTATGTAAATCTGTATGTTCGGTGTATAGTCCCATTAATTGTACAGCATGTTAGTGCTTAAGAAATGTGTGACAGAGAAGCCTCAAAAACAACACAAAAAATAGAAAAGATCTAGAGTGTTTCTTTTTATTTTTTCTTAACATTTAGATCCTTGATGGGTAAAGCATCTGAAAACAAAAAAATAGACTGGTCAGAAATTTTAATCAAAAATGCATGGTAAAAAACGCAAGACTTTCAGTATGATTTAACCTTTTATAAGCCAGCAAAGATCTACAGTGCATGCACAAAACTGCCATGACGTCCTAACTGGATAATATGCATTTCTTAGTTTTCATTCAATAATAACTTAAAGTGGCAAAGCGAAGCAAAGGCAGCAGACATATAGTAAAAGTAGAAATTCAGCAGTTATACAATTGCTTATTAAGACAACTAGCCTTGCTTGTAAGATGACAAGCCATCTAGCTTCAACATGCATACAATTAGAGATATTTTCTTTTGCACACAGTGCTCTCAGGTGCCCAGGCCAAAGTAAAGTCCTGAAGGACCGGCCTTGGAGGGGTGTTGGGGAAGTTATCCTCAATTGTAAAGTGGTGGTGTTATGACAGAACTCAAAACTTGGCTTATGGGTGTTTGGAAGTAAAAGGCCAACAGAAAGAGTCACGTTTGCACCATGGGCCATGGCCGCATTGGCACCGTCTCTTTACATTTTTTGCAAATTTTTTTTTTTTTGAACAGGAAGTTTGGTCTCTGGCAATAATTTTAGTGGAAGCAGCCACAAACACTGAAAAACTGTTTTCACTATAGGGGCAACATATTCATAAACATTCATATACAGAGTTTAAGAAAATTATTCCCTTCACTTTTCACCAATAAAAGCAATTGCTTACCACACGGATTCTGTGCCCAATGGCTTTAGCTGGGAGGTTAGAGCGGAACTTAGCACGGACCATTCCACTGTTTCCATGAGCTCTGGTCACCTTTCCCCAGATCACACGAGTTCTGTTGGGCTTTCCACCAGAGTCAGTTACTAAAAAGAAATAAAAAACAAGTTTAATTACACCATAAAAGAGCACATTTAGACACACACGTTTGTCTCATTTTAGGAAAAAGGCAGAAGTAATCTTTGAAAGGAAAACCATTTCTCATTTCCAGTTTAAATATTTTTCTGCTACTTTGGAGGTGAGCAGACCACTTATACGCCTTATTACTAAAATACAGATTTTGCACATACCCTACATACATTCAATGAAGAATAGTGCAGAACCTCAGCTGATGCAGGCTCTAGCTCAGTGGTTTATTTGCTCATAGTATATTCAAGCCTTACGGGTAACAGTAACAATCTTTTGAACAGTATAACATCTTAGCAGGACAGCAAACAGTTAAAAAATGTACAGACTCTAAATGACTAAATACAAGCACTGAAAATAATCAAATCCAATTTAGGAGCTTCTTTGAAGGAGAATATGGCAGAAGCAAATCCATTTCTAAGAACAATACTTTAGTTAATTTTGGATTGTATTTAGCAGCTATTGTACAGCTGTATGCAAGTTCAATACTTAAGTTGTTGTTCAAGTTGTTTTAGGTTTTCCAACATGTAGTTTAACTTTGATTTACCAAAGGATGCAGTTTATATTTTTGAGCCATAGCAATGATGAATACCTTGTATGTTGTGTACTTAACTCCTGTCAATCAACATGGAAAATACATTATGTTATGAACACAAAAGTTTTAAAGTAATTGACATACACTATACTGTTAGCATGCAGTGGTAAGGCACGGGCACACGAGAAGATTCAGGCGCCTGATCTCCCTGAAAAGCCTTCCCACCGGATAGAATCTAAATCGCAAATTTTCCAAAATTGCCTCACTATTCTAGCCGACGGGAAGGGTTTTCAGGAATAAGAGACAATTAGTCGGCGTGCAATGAAATCTCTGTGAATCTTTGCATGTGCCCCTGCCCTAAAAGCCGATGAGTTTGAACAGGTTACATAAATAACAGATAATGTCCAACTTATTACATGTAGTGCGCCAGTTTTTTCTCATAAAAAATGTTGATGGGCCTGATTAAATTAAAACCGTGTCATAGAGTGAAGTCTAGATAGAGTCTTTCAGCAGACTAGGAGCCATAATAATCTTCTAGAGGGCCAGATATAGCCTGCGGGCCTCCAGTTTGACAGCCCTGGTGTATATCATAAGGCAATAAATTAGTCACTTGCTTGTATCAACAAGTGCAGCAGCATTCTTCCATTGTATTTCTAAAAACCCTTGCAGTAGGGGGAGAAGCTGGTAACAGCCACCCAAGTTTGCAGTTTAGCACAGTGGATGTTTTATCTGCTGTTTTAAATTGCTATCATCTTGTGGGCTGTGCTATTTTTCTTATAGTGAAAAATCTTAAAATGAACATGCTTTCTAAAAATGCTCAGTCAAAATATCAGTTTAGGTTAACCTGCAAAATGTCTATCTGCAATAAATATTCTGAGAGGAATTTATACATTGCTTGTGCAACAAACTCATCCAAAAAAGTAAAATCTTAGGTCAAAATATATTGTATAAAATACAAATGTTGCTTTGAAAGGTGGCCTATTTACTCAGCAAGCAAAGAACTTCTATCCCTAACCCAAGAATTTATTTGTGATGAGGGTCCGAATATAAAGACTAAATACAGGTATAGGACCCCTTATCCGGAAACCATTACAAAATGGATGTCTCCCATAGACTCCATTTTATCCAAATAATCCAAATTTTTAAAAATGATTTCCTTTTTCTCTGTAATAAAACAGTAGCTTGTACTTGATCCCAACTAAGATATAATTAATCATTATTGGAAGCAAAACCAGCCTATTGGGTTTATTTAATAATTAAATGAATTTCTAGTAGACTTAAGGCATGAAGACCCAAATTACGAAAAGAACCGTTATCCGGAAAACCCCAGGTCCCGAGCAGAACGGGTCCCATACCTGTACTAACAAAAAAGCCTCATATTTTAGATTTTCTATTCTTCTCCAGACTGAAGTCAGCTCACCATAAAAAAATCAATCTACATTACACTAACTGCCTCTGATGCTAAAACATCAGTGATCATATACTTCCATTTTTATAAAAACAAAATAAAGCATTGGCTGATCAGTCATTCCCTGTGCAAGTCATCGACAAAAGAACAGCAAATAATTCAAGTGATGGACTCCCAAAAGTACAAGATAATTACTTTTTTGCTTTGTACACGTAGGCACATCTTTTTCCCAAATAGAATTCGGTTTCATCTCGAGCATAGACTCCTTCAACTTTAAGAAGAGCTGTGCGCTCCCTCTGGTTACGAAGGCCTCGCTTGTAGCCAGCAAAAGTGGCTTTGCACCACAATCTGAAAAAAAAAAAATTACAAAATGTTATTAAACACAAAGGAACACAAATCTCCAATACCTTTAGTTTAGAATTAAGTTTAATATCTTTTTCCACAATAAAACGATACTTTGCATTTCAGATATAAAATGTACGCATACATAGATTTTCAAAATGCCCTAAGAATGCAAAAGAGCCGACATCATGATATATATATATATATATATATATATATATATATATATAGATAGATAGATAGATAGATAGATAGATAGATATTTTTTTTTTTACACATCTCCAAATACAGTACAGAATAAATACAGTTATGGGATCCTTATTCGAAACCCCATTATCCAGAAAGCTTTGAATTCTGGAATTGCCATCTCCCATAGACTCCATTTTATCCAAATCTAAATTTTTTTTAGATTTTATTTTTCTCTATATTAATACTTGTACTTGATCCAAACTAAACTATAAATAATTCATATTGGAATTAAAACCAGCCTATTGGGTTTATTTAATGATCAAATGATTTTCTAGTAGATTTAAGGTACGAAGATCCAAAATAAAGAAAGATCGGTTATCTGGAAAACCCCGGGTCCCGAGCATTCTGTATAACAGGTCCCATACCTATATACATATATACATATAGATTTAAATAATTTAGGTTAACATTAATAAACCTTATGTCTAAGCAAGTCTTAGAAACTGGAAGAAATATAAAGAAAAAGGTATAGGATTTGTGTCTGCATTCTTCATGACAGCAACAACTAAAACTCCATGTCAGGAGTACTGCAGACTTGAGTGACAAGTAAAGAATTGCTTTTTTGTCATTCAGTGTTAAAAGAATTCATTCTTATACATACCTTCCAGACATTTTGTTCTCCTAATGTCCAGATGCAGGCAGGACTGTAAAACAAAGGGATTGAGGTTTTGACATTCTAGTGTAAGACTGCACAGCTCTTGTGCTTAAAGGGAAAGGAAACCTAGTTGGCGCAAAAACCCTCCCCCCTCCCATGTGTTGCCCACACTCCCTCCTCCCCCCTGGCCTACCCGTCCCGCTGGGCAAATGCCCCTAACTTGTTACTTACCCTTCTGCGCAGGTCCAGTCCAGGGAGTTCACAGACGACATCTTCTTCCACGCGATCTTCTTCCTGCTTTGACCGGCGCATGCGCAGTAGGAGCATTTCGCCGGTACGATCTACTGCGCATGCGCCAAAAGTCACTTTGTGACTTTTGGCGCATGCGCAGTAGATCCGTACCGGCGAAATGCTCCTACTGCGCATGTGCCAAAACGCCGTTCAAAGCAGGAAGAAGATCGAGTGGAAGAAGATGGCATCTGAACTCTCTGGACTGGACCTGCGCAGAAGGGTAAGTAACAAGTTAGGGGCATTTGCCCAGCGGGACAGGTAGGCCAGGGGGAGGAGGGAGGGTGTGCAACACACGGGGGGGGAGGGTTTTTGCGCCGACTAGGTTTCCTTCCCCTTTGAATCACATTTAGAGTTTGATTCAATGACTGTCCTTAAAAAATGTCACAGGAGAGAGATATAGATGAAACCTCACAAATACAGTACAATGCTGCAACTGGTGCCTAATAATGCTTCAGTTTGCTAATGTTTACGCTGTTACTATGGTCAATATGAAGTCATAAGTCTTGTGCTGGGAAAGCCTGCAATGAGACCACATGGTGTTTGTGCCCAATGGAAAAGGTTGTAGACACATACCTGACATTTATAACCAGTAACAAACACCAATATAAAGATATGCCAACTTCAATACTTAATATAGCATGGAAGAAAAGAGGATGCCATCAGCTCCACTCACCTTTAGGGCAGAGACACACGTGGAGATTTGCGGAGATTAGTCGCCTTTTCTTCGGGTGACTAACCTCCTACGTGTGTCTCTGCCCTTAAAGGTAATTTGGTGAAGAACAAATTAAAAAAGAAAAAAAAAACAATTAAGCTTGCTTCCATCTTAAAAGGAGTCTTTATAACAACGTGAACATCTGCATGGATTAGTTAATAAGGTTCAACTCACCCCAACACCTGATGTTTTCTATATGACTGAACTAAATGAAAGATAGAGACACCCCGCCCCCAAAATCAGTTTTCTGGTTAGCAGGCACCAATTTGTAATGTAACCAGCCAGTATTTTCAGGGATATAAAATGTATATCTATATCTGGTGATATTGTAAACTAGACATAAACAGTGCATCTTAGCATAAACATCACCATTGATCTCATCTAAGCCTGTCACTAGCGTGATCCACTCATTTCAATCTAGGGGCCACCTTGTAGTTAGTCTTACCTGTAATTTTTAGGTACCCCTTGTAGTTAGTCTTATCTGTGCACACTACAGGCAAATGGACCTGTACTAAACATGTACAAGGGATCCTGGGAAATACAGATAAAATGGACCCAGGGGTTGAACCCCACACCACCAACACACTGCCTGCCCAGTGAATAAGGCTTGTTCTTTGAGTTTAAAGAATAAAATCCACGAATAGATCAGTATCACACTTACGACATGGGGTTAGGTGACTTGTCTCTATAATGAAGTCTAAAAGCAACCCCTTTCCGTATAGGACATATGATCACCACATTCTCCCCATATACATGTGAATTGTCAGCAAAAAACAGGCTCTGGGTTCACATCACCAGCCTCCTGTATTTACCCGAGTCAGGAAAACATGAATTAGTCACACACGCCAGCACTTAGCGGCCTGAACAGACTTTCAAATGGGACTGACGTTCTCTAAATGAACTGTACGAATAAGTGGCTGCAGAAAAGCTGCACACAACAAGTCGCTTTCCCAGCACGTTAGTCGGTAGCATTTAGACAGAGTTATTCGCTATTAGGTGCCAAATTAACTTGTAAACAAGATAAGCGGTCCCAGCAAGAGTCAGGGAAACTTTGCCACAACTTTCATTGCAGCAATTATATAAAGTATCTGCACTACTTGCACAGCTACAAAATAAGCCGGGAAATACGCTGAGACAAGATTCCAATCCTACTGAAGTACAATCCTCTCGTTATCACAACCATCCGCACGGCAAATAGCCCTCAGGTAGACTTTTCCGTTCATGTCGGTATTTGCCACATACGACACGTGAAACTGTAGATTTTCAGCATTAATTTTTCACTATTCGCTAAGCTCACCCGCACTGGTATCCAAGATGGAGGAAAAGGAAGGGAGAACGCTTTGCATGATGGGTAGTTAAGAGCGTAGAATACCTGAGATGCCCATGCAGGGCCGGACTGGGAGTAAAAAGCAGCCCGGGCAAAAAAAATCAAAGCAGCCCACATGTAAACACACAATGATTTTGTACTCATCCATTTGAGTGATACTCAGAGTTCCCTGTATAACTCAGCCTGCAGCCTTGTGCCTTTAAATGGTCACAGAACAACCCCTCAGTGACTTCTAATATCCTTATCATTTACAGTAGGGGGTACATTATCCCTTATAAACAGAGGAAAAGTTAATGGAGCAAAAACACTAATGGATAAGCTGATAAAAGTTAAGCACAAACACACAGACATCTCGCAAAGCAGCCTGCCCACAGCTCTGTACAGATTTCTCCACACTGGCTCCCCAGATGCTCTGGGAGACAAAAATATGGGGAGAATAAGTTATATGGGAGTGGACTTACTATGTTTTGTGCCTCTCCTGCCGCCTGCCCAGCTACATCATGCCCTAATATTTCTTTAGAAAGCTCCTGCTCAATTCTTGGACTCCACCCCCAAGCTCCGTGCAACAGTCCCAGGCACAGGCTGCCTACTCTTGTGCCGGTTTTTTTCAGATCGTTACCTTATCTGCAGTCAAGGCAGAGGAGGGAGGGGGGTGGCTACGGTCCTCATGGCAACTGTATGTATACACTGGGTGTTCCCGAAAGTCAGGTAACTAGCACATCAATGTTCTGAAAATATGTATTGTCATTATATATAGCTGTTTGATATATGACATTGTACGTGACTGTAAATATACAGCTATATAATATTTGTTCTACAGTAAATGTTTATTTACTTGGCTGTATTGGTTATAACACTATATATATATATATCAGGACTGTTACGGGAACCAGGGCAAGAAATGGAGGTGAATTATACAGATTTGCTAGTATTGCAACTGTAAAGTAATACAAGTAGGATAAAGAGAATTATTTATATATATGTATATATCTTCAGTTGCAACTATCGCAAAATTAAAAATTTGTAAAAAGAATTGTTGCATCAAGTAATTAAAATGTCTAAATATAATGTATTAAAAAAAATGTATAGTTTTTAAAATATTCCAGTCATTATAGTGAATCTATTTCTAGCTGCTTCTCTTCTACCTGCCTCTGGCCAGCTCTGAGGTCGGGTCGTGTTTCTCTGCATAACTGCTCTGTCCTCTCTCTCATTGGCTGTTCGTGCTGTCAGTCAGTCAGTGCTGTGTAAAGACACATCGGTAGTTCAGTGGCTTCAAAGGCTCCTTCGTTCCGTTCCCTTATTGATTCATGAAGAAACTCCTTCTCTCCCCCCTGAGCCAGTCCCCCCTGCAGCCAGCACCCCCCCTCTGAAAGCAGCACCCGTAGTTTGAGAAGTTTAAAAGCTCCGTGTTTCTCAGTAACCTGCTCTCCTTCTGCAGCTCCCCCTCCCCTTTCACTAAGTATGTGGAAATAAAGGTGGACTGGTAACTGGTAACTTTCCTTACAACTTTTCTTCCCTGCAGCATATAAGTCTGTATGTGAGACCTGAGACACGCGAGTGTGCTGCTCCAGTTTGATTTTGTTGCTTATCTAATACTCGTCATGTGTCTCAGGACTCACATACAAACGTAAATGCTGCAGGGAAGAAAAGTTGTGAGGAAAGTTACCAGTCCACCTTTATTTCCACATGAAACTGAACATGAAAATCAGCAACCCATAGTCATTGTCAATTGTTTGTTTGTAGTTGCTACAAACTAAAGGCTTTGAATTCTGACACCTCCAAACCATGCAGGTCCTGAAAAATCCTTAAAAGATGGCATTGTCTATGCTGGATGTGCTTCGGGTGTGCACCGTACTGGAGGACAGCCTAGATCAACTCTCCGTTCTTGGATACATCATGCCTGTCTCTTACCATGGCCGCAGTGATGTTAGTGACCATAAATAGTTGGTTGGGTATTTTTGCCTTTCTCTAAGATAAGTCTGTTTATCTGTAATAATGTCTTGTATCTCATGTTAGATAGTTGGAAATGAAATTGGAAAGATTCTAAAAACACAAAGACAACTGGAAGGGCAATTCGAAGCCTCATGGGAAAACAAGTAGAAGTTCGATCAACCTCTGCTCCCTGTCCAGTAGATTGTTGAATCTGACAAAGCAGGTGGAAGAAACTAGTATAAATCTAAAACTAAGCAATGAGCAGTTTACTCGGGGCCAGTGAGACAGAGCCCTCTAACTGCTGATAATCTGAAGAAAGGTCCAGGCTGACAGGTGAGGTACGATGCTTCCCTTTGTATATACTTGTAATAGTGATAATCACTTTTATTACCATAATGATGTGCTGCTTGCTCAGTATCCTCAGGCACTTCTTTGGCTAGGCCAATATACAGTCAACTAAACACAGAGTCGCATGCAGCATGAATTTATGTACCCATGTCAGATGCAGAAAAAACATTTATCTGCCAAAAACATTGGAAATATTTGTAGTGATTGCTTGGACATATAGGGGATAATATTCTCCCTGTTCTCCAGTAGAAGTCCCATAGAAGTGCCATACATTGTATTAGAGGAGAATGATGATAAATTGATAATCTGAGTTATCAATTAGCAAAATTAGGCTGTAATTTTGTTTAATTGCATGACCATTTTTGGGAAGTGGGATGTCAGTAATGTACCTAGAATTACTGGCAAATAGATTATATTGTGCCTTCTCTCTTTTCTTTGTTCTAATAGGCAGTTTGCAGCAGAATGTCATTGCAGAGATGTTAACTGAGTTGGAATCATCAGGATCATTTCACAGCCTCCAGCAAGCTGTTGCCAATGAAAAGGAAAGAAAGGCTAACTTTTATAATGTCATAACCAGGTAAATCTGTGGAAATTGTGACATTTGATTGATTGAAAGGCCACCGTTCACTTCATTAAAATGGGCATGCCTTCCCATCAGAAGCAGCAAGAGGTGGAATTGTGTTTTTTTTTTTGTTGGAGAATAGGAATAGGCCTGGGCAAGACAAGAATGTGGAATTTCTTAACAGTGAATATAGGAATAATGACAAATGCTAAATATTTAAAAATTAAGCACAAAATAAGGTCATAATTTAGTAACCGTAACAAATCAAACATATTCTTTCATCATTCTACCCAGCCAGACTTACCAGGAGGTGCCACAGTGGTAACATGCAATATCCCGCCACTGTCTGACAATCTCACGCATGGCAAAGTCTGAACTCACAGGGATGTTTATTAATTTAGTATTTTTTATTAGACTATCTTGCCAATTAGCATGTTGCTATAGTTATATTTTTCGTTCATACTTCCTAGTAGTATCATATGACTTCAGTAATCCATGAACCCAAGAGGACTCAAAGGGGGTCAAGAATGATATACAGTTTCCTTATACTTGCATGTATTCTGGCACATCCCCTCCTTATGCTTTTTTTCCTCTTCTAATGCTATTCTCTACTCTGCCTTCTACTTTGTATCTTCCACATGTACTTTGTCATTCTTTCACATAAGTTTTCTCTAAGTCATCTTGGGGACCAGGGACAGTGGGGTATAGCTGGTACAAATCCAGGAGGGCAGGACACAACAGTAGGAAAAACTAGCCCCTCCTCCACTGGCTATACCCCAAGCAGGCGGAGCTTAGAACAGTTTTTGTTGTGTCCTCAGGAGGATAGGGACGTTTAATTTTTACTCTCTTTATTATTTAATTTTTGTCAGTTGCTTGACACCAGGGAAATGCCCAGACCCCTCTACACTGAGCAGAGGTTACACATAGGCATTCCCCAACGTGGGACCTGACTCCGGGGTCCTAAATCATTCAAGACCACCCAGTCTAATGCTGGTTTCCCCCCTTAGGTGGAAACTGACTGGCCGGAGGACAGAGGAGAAGGTTACAGGACTCTGTAAGTATTGAGCTGTCCTTCTCTCCTCTCAATATCCCTCTCCCTGCTTTAAGGGAGCGAGGTCTGTATCTAAGGGGCCATTCCCTGCCCCCAGGCAGCAGAGTGTGTGACACTGCCTGGCATTTTCTCCCTCCCCCTCCAAGTGTGTTCTCACAGTATTGGGGTAATCCCTTGCTGTATTACCACAGGGAAAGCAGTTTCGAGTGCAGAGGGGAGGTGTGCTGCTCATACCTGGCAGCAGTTGTAGGGGCACGGGAAGGAGACATATAACGCGGTTTGTCTGCGGCCCAGGGGGGAATTCCCTTATAACGAACTGCGCTGTTGTTAAGAACTAGACCGCGCCAGCCTTTGGCGCCTTTTCGCCCCAAGTTTCTCGGCGCGATGTAGCGCGCTCCTCAATCATGGCCGCCATCTTGGATTCCACACCGGAGCCATACTGCGGCACAGTAACGCAGACACTAGCTCCCGTTCTGGAGGACATTTAGAGTTAACTCGGGGCTAGCTTCCTCTGCGGTTCCCTGCGTTCAGGGGAGAGCTCTCTGCAGGGGGGCACCTACTCACAGGGGACTCCCCAGTGTTAGGAGAAGTTGGCAGCAGCGTTTTTTTCCTAAAGGACACCCTCCTCTGCTGACCCGCCTCACAGCACAGTCGAGCTAAGACAATTATATATATATTAATATATATTACATAGTCTATATATATATATAATATATGCTGATCTGCATTACTATATATTCATGTCTGAGGGATCTGTTGACAGGCTTTTTTCCAAGGGAGCCCCTATGCAGTAAGTGCAAACCACCTGAGCCTGATCCTGAACCTCCAGAACCTGCTCCTCCCCAGGAGCACAAGAATGCAGGGGGAATCATCTTCTCTGCACAGAGATCTCCAGCCGACGCAACGCAACCTGCCACCTCCAGAGTGGGCATCACAATTAGCTTCTGGAATACCAAAGCTAGCCCAGTCACTAGACAACTACTTTCTCATCTTGACAAACCTAAGGGAGAGTTTCTAAACGCAGGGCTCGCTTCTCCATCCGAGAAAAGAGAGTGACTCCCCTCCTAGATGTTTTTCACCATCCCTACTGGATCCGGAGACGACTTTGATCGGCTCTGAGGTGAGCTTTCATCTGACTCAGACAAGGAGGGTGACGAATCACACAAACATTCTTCTGAGTCGGTGGATGCCTTAATTACATCGGTACTTGACCCAGGGGCATCATCTGACAACGGCTAAGAGCCTGTTCAAATGTCATAGTAAGACTTCACCTGTTTTCCCCGTCTCATTCTCAACTTGATCAGATCATACAACAGGAATGGGATACTCCAGAGAGACGTTTTCAAACAAATAGAAAATTTCAGAAGCTCTATCCATTCCCTAAGGAGCTTACAGAAAAGTGGTCTATGCCACCTTCAGTGGATCCGCCGCTTTCCCGGCTCTCTAAGAATACCGCTCTCCCCGTCCCAGATGCCTCGTCTTTCAGGGATTCTATGGATAAGAAGCTAGAGAGCCTTCTACGCTCTTTGTTCTCAGCCTCTGGCACCTCTCTACAACCTGTCCTGGCCATGGCTTGGGTCAGCAGGGCGATCCATCCTGGTCAGACGCCCTACTCACCGCTATTGATTCGGGGCACCCCGCCATGAACTCTCTCAATGTGTTTCCCAGATCAAGGAAGCAAATGATTACATGTGTGAGGCTTCACTCGATGCTCTTCAGGTCATCAGCAGATCGTCGGCACTTTCTGTGGCAGCTCGCAGATCTCTTTGGATGAAACTGTGGTCAGCAGACGTTTCCTCCAAGAAGTCTTTAACCTCCATTCCCTTTAAAGGCAAGCTTCTGTTCGGACCTGACCTGGATAAGATTATCAGCCAAGCGACAGGGGGCAAGAGTACCCTTCTGCCTCAGCCTAAAGCTCGTCCCTCATTCCGCAAAGGAAAATTTTTTCGTGGCTCCCAAACCAAGCACACGAGATCATCACCACCTCGACAGTCCTTTACGAACCGAGGACGTTATGTTAGTAAGCAGAGACCTCCCTGGCAGAGCAAGAAGCACACTCCCAAGGCTGGAGACAAAACTGCCTCGGCATGACTGCGTCCGCACTACGGCAGTCACAGGACCGATAGGGGCAGGCTCGGCAGTTTCGCCGAAGTATGGACCACATTCAATCAAGACTCTTGGATTCACGAGGTAGTAACCCGAGGTTACCACCTGGAATTTTCCTCAACTCCCCCTCATCGTTTCTTTATGTCCAGACTGCCACAGGACCCAAACAAAAAGACAGCTTTCCTAGGAGCAATCTCAAGCCTTCTAAGAGCGCAGGTGATCGTTCCTGTACCGGTCACAGACCTTTTCAAGGGCTACTATTCAAACCTTTTTGTAGTACCCAAGAAAGATGGATCGGTAAGGCCCATTTTAGATCTCAAGGAACTAAACAAATTTCTTCGTCATCGAAGATTCAAGATGGAATCTCTCAAATCAGTCATTGCGGCGATGTCTCCGGGACAATTTCTGATTTCTCTAGACATAAAGGATGCCTACCTTCATGTTCCCATTTTCCCTCCGCATCAGAGATATTTGAGATTTGCGTTCCAAAACTGCCACTACCAGTTCACAAGCCTTCCCTTCCGTCTAATGTCTGCCCCAAGGGTCTTTAACAAATCATGGCAGCAGCAACAGCAGTGATTCGCAATGCCGGAGTTTCCATCACCCCTACCTGGACGACCTGCTAATCAAGGCATCCTCCTTTTCGGAAGCCCAGAGATCTCTCCAGATATCCATGGACAAGCTCCAGCAACTAGGCTGGGTTCTAAACCTAGAGAAATCTTCTCTAGCGCCCAGTCAATCTATGATCTTCCTCGGCATGCAATTCAATACGCAAACACAGAGGATTTACCTCCCTCAGGAGAAGGTCAGTCATCTTCAAGCCTTGGTAAGGTCGCTTCTCCAGAGACCTCAACACTCAGTCAAGTTCTGCATGAGGGTGTTAGGGGTCATGGTGTCCACTATAGAAGCAGTACCCTTCGCCCAATTTCATCTACGGGAGCTCCAGTGGAATATTCTGAGGGTGTGGAATATTCAGGAGATCCGACTCTCCTGCAAAACAAGAGCATCTCTCCTTTGGTGGTTGGACAACACCCATCTGTCCTTGGGAAAACCCATGGGAGAACCAGTTTGGCGCATCCTCACGACAGACGCGAGTCTATTCGGCTGGGGAGCGGTTTTCGAAGGCCACTCTGCTCAAGGTCAGTGGAACTCACATGAGGTGAAACTGCAGATCAACCTACTCGAGATTCGTGCAATCCGTCTAGCCCTGATCCATTGGCAGCAAATTCTACAAGGTCAGGCTGTAAAGATACAATGCCACAGCGGTGGCTTATATCAACCACCAGGGGGGCACAAGAAGCAGAGGAGCACTAGACGAAGTCAATCTCATTTTCAAGTGGGCCGAGGCTCACCAGGCCCATCTGTCGGCCATTTACATACCAGGACTGCTAAACTGGGAAGCGGACTATCTAAGCAGACAATCCCTAGACCCAGGAGAGTGGTCATTGAAGGACGAAATCTTCCTCAAGATAACAAAGAGGTGGGGCACTCCAGAGGTGGATCTCATGGCGACCAGGCACAATCGAAAGGTCCCAGCATTTCTAGCTCGATACAGGGATCCACTGGCCATAACAGCCGACGCTCTAACAGCCAGGTGGCAATTCCATCTGGCCTATGCCTTTCCACCCCTGCCTCTCGTACCCAGGACTCTCAGGAAACTTCAGCGAGAGAAGACCACTCTCATCCTCATAGCACCAAGATGGCCTCGGCGTTCCTGGTACACGGATCTTCTCAACATGTCTGTAGCAGAACCTTGGACCCTGCCGCAAGACCCGGACCTTCTAACTCAAGGACCGATCCGTCACCCAAACCCAGCAATTCTAAATTTGACGGCGTGGCTTTTGAAACCATGATCCTAACCCAAAAAGGGTTTTCAAAGGCAGTAGCTAGTACTATGTGCGCAGCCAGAAAGCCGGTATCGGCAAAGACTTATTATAGAGTTTGGGCCACCTACCACCAGTGGTGCATTCGTCAAAAGACGCAGTTCAAACGATTCTCCATTCCTAACATTCTGGAGTTCCTGCAAGAGGGCCTTTCCATGGGTCTATCCCTTGGCTCTCTTAAGTCTCAAGTCTCTGCTCTATCCGTCCTTTTTCAGAAGCGAATTGCTCTGTTGCCTGATGTCAAGACTTTCATGCAAGGAGTAACACATCTGGCTCCTCCAGTTCATTCACCACCTTCCTTATGGGACCTCACCCTAGTCCTACGAGCACTTCAAGACCCTCCTTTCGAACCATTAGGATCTGTACCACTTCTCTGGCTTACCTGGAAAACTGTTTTTCTTCTGGCAATTGCCTCTGCAAGACGTGTTTCAGAACTCAGCGCACTGTCATGCAAACCGCCCTTCCTCGTTTTTCACCATGATAGGGCGGTCCTACGCACTATTCCATCATTTTTGCCTAAGGTAGTATCTGAATTTCACCTGAACCAGGAGATCACAATACCAACCTTCTGCCCATCTCCTTCCAATCCTAAGGAGAAGGCATTACACACCCTGGATCCTGTTAGAGCCCTAAAGTTCTACCTTCACAGAGTCCGTGACATTCGCAAGGTGGACTCTTTACTTGTCATCCCTTCAGGCCCCCACCAAGGAGGGGCGGCCACAAAATCGTCCATCTCACGCTGGATAAGACAAGCGATTCAACGAGCCTACGTGGCACGTGGCAAAACGCCACCAGCCAGGATCACAGCTCACTCTACTAGGGGAATGAGCAAGTCCTGGGCGTTCAGGAACCAAGCATCAGCAGAACAGCTGTGCAAGGCAGCTACTTGGACCTCTGTCCACTCCTTTTCAAAATTCTACCATTTTGATACCTTTGCGGCTTCTGACACTCGTTTTGGCAGAAAGGTGCTTCAGGCCCCAGTGGTTACTTCCACCTAGGCCTCACTCTCCCACCCGGAGGAATTAGGGGACAGCTTTGGTATGTCCCCACTGTCCCTGTGTCCCCCAAGATGACTTAGAGAAAAGGAGATTTTGCATACTCACCGTTAAATCTTTTTCTCTTTCGTCACTTGGGGGACACAGGGCTTCCCTCCCTGGACTGAGGCCCTCAATTTTTCTGTCAGACATGTTGTCTGTTTAATTCTAAGTTTTACAGTTTATAAAATTTTACCTGTTGACTTTGAACAAACTGTTCTAAGCTCCGCCTGCTGGGGGTATAGCCAGTAGAGGAGGGGCTAGTTTTTCCTACTGTTGTGTCCTGCCCTCCTGGATGTACCAGCTATACCCCACTGTCCCTGTGTCCCCCAAGTGACGAAAGAGAAAAAGATTTAACGGTGAGTATACAAAATCTCCTTTTCTTCTCCTTGTCCAATGTATTTTTCTTCTTTTACCATTATGTCTTTTTGGGTTACCCTTTCCAAATTGTACCATTCTGCATTCCTTTCTTCCATGTAGCTCCTATTCCAAATTACCTCCAGGGCTGCTCCTGCCATGAGGCAAGATGAGAACCTTGCTTCAAGCCTCAGGTGGCAGTAGCCCCAGGATTACCCCAATTACCTTACTTGCCTCCAGATCCAAATATACAGTTATATAGTTTAGATATTTTCCCTTCTCTATCTTATGCCCTTTCCCTATTTTCCACTCCTCTCTTGACTGACATCCAGTCCCCCTGCCTTTCCCAATGACTTACACTCCTTACCATCTATGTTAGTTTTTATAGGTATGCAGAGGGCATGTGTGCTCCTGTAATTAATTCATTATTGTATTGCAGCCATTAACCCTGTCCCTAAGTACAACCCCAATCTTGCACTTGCTGCCATTAGTACCTGTTGCTCTTTCTCCAGGTGCCTCCTTTTCAAGTACTTTCAGTTTTTCCATTTGAATAAAATTCACTACAATGCTGGCAGGAGCAAACCACAACACTACTGGGCACTCAACAGCCGGCTGAAAACTGCACTCTGTGTCCCTTTTAAAGTTGACTTCTCCTGGCATTGAAGAGCATAGTACTGATAGGAACATGAACCTGTTGTGGGGCTTCAATAAGAGCAGAGAAAGCGCTAACAAAGTCAGCTATTTCGTATTTAGCAGGTGCCGATTGGGTAGTGCCAGTTTAGTTGTTTATAATGGAATTACTGAGGAGACAACAACAAACCTGGTGAGCTGGCAATTGCTTGAAAATTCCAGTTCACCAGCTGCAAAAAAAAAAAATGGAATAAAGTCTATGAAGCATTTTGATGTTGGTAGAAGTATTGTTTAAATAAGTAATTGCAGGCACCAAAGTACAACTACATCTCCCTTTCCCAAGGGCTGGATACATTTGCCATGAAATTATTCATAGGGGTACAAAGTGTAAGCATGGCTTTAACCATAAAAAATAGTTTTTTATAACTAGCAATTTATTATTACATACAAAAGAAAACAGCATATAGTGGAGTAGGGAGTTCCAGAGGTTGTATATAAAGAAAATTAGAAAAAAAAAGCTCCATGTATAGAAAGTACTGGTTACATCATACAATGGGTAAACAAAATAAACCAAATTAAAAAAAAAACAAAGAAAAAGAGAACAAAAACGACATAATAGTGTAACAATGCAAGGCATATCTAGATCACAATCTTATTATGGGCATTTCAGCTGCTACAGTTTATTGACAAGGAAACATGATCTCATGGTGACCAAATGCCAGTATGGAGGTCTAGTTTATCATCTAGGAGGGCTGAAAGCTAATGCATAGATTGAATACATTTAAGCCTATCAATGACCAATGTGACAGAAAAGAAGGGGGCTTGCCAACTGAAATGGTTCTTTCCTCCAACTAACACCAGTAGCATCCCCGAAGTATCCATCATAGTTAACAATTCCACTATCACCCCCTCTCCCCAGGCCTGGTGCCTAGGGGTTTTCCTAGATTCTGCCCTGTCATTCACTCCTCATATCCAGTCACTTATTAAATCATGTCACTTCCACCTAAGGAACATATCCAAAATACGATCATTTATCACCCAAGACGCTGCCAAAATTCTTATTCACTCTCTCATCATATCGCGTCTAGACTACTGTAACTCTCTTTTAATTGGCCTCCCCCTCCAGAGACTGTCACCTCTCCAGTCCATAATGAACACTGCTCCGAGGCTCATACACCTCAGCCACCGCTCCTCCTCTGCCTCGCCATTCTGTTAATCCCTGCACTGGCTTCCGTTACCTTTCAGAATCAAATTCAAATTAATGACACTGACTTTCAAAGCACTTCACAACTCTGCTACACCCTACATCTCTGAACTCATCTCTATATACTCACCCACTCGCTTACTACGCTCCTCTACTGACCTGCTACTCAACTCTTCTCTCATTACCTCCTCACATGCTCGCATTCAAGACTTTGCAAGGGCTGCACCCCTCCTCTGGAACGCTCTCCCACGGTCTGTCCGAATTTCTCCCAACCTTTCTGCTTTCAAAAAATCTCTGAAAACGCACTTCTTTCGAGAAGCCTACCCTCACTCTGCTTAACTACCAAACGCAACACCACATACAATACCACATTTCTCACCCACTTACTTCGATCTTGCCCACTCCCACACCTTGTGTATTACTCCCTTCCCTTTAGACTGTATGCCTATGCATAGTGCCTTCCTCACCTTTTTGTACCTGTATTGATTGTGATGTTTGTTACTCCATATATTCTATATATGTAATTTGTGTGATGTAGTTGTATAATCACATTTACTTTACAGTGCTACGCAATATGTTGGCGCTATATAAATACATGTTAATAATAATAATAATAATAATAATAATAATAATGTAAAGCAATGACCCAGCGGGAAACTGCCAGGATTTGAGAAACATGTTTGCGTGGCCGTAAAGCAAGTTTAGGATAGGGTAAGGATAATAAAGCTGATTTTATTATTATTAACATTTATTTATATAGTGTCAACATATTTTGCAGCGCTGTAAAGTAAATGTGTTTATACAACTAAATCACGTGAATTACATACATAGAACATATGGAGTTACATATATTACAACCAATACTGGTACAAAAGGTGAGGAAGCCCCTGTTACAATCTAAAGGGAAGGGAATAAGATAGAAGGTGTGGGAGTGGGCAAGATCAGAATTAAGTGGGTGAGAGATGTAGTACTGTATGTGGTATTGCATTTGGTAGTTAAGCAGAGTGAGAGTAGGCGTCTCGAAATAAGTGCGTTTTAAGAGATCTTTTGAAAGCAGAAAGGTTGAGAGAAAGTCGGACAGACCTCGGGAGAGCTTTCTAGAGGAGGGGTGCAGCCCTTGCAATGTCTTGAATGATTAAATAGTAGGTTCAATGGTTACCCCAATAATCTAAGAGGCCATTTGATAAACTTCATTCCAGAGGGCTGAAACAATAGGGCAATGCCAGCAAGCGTGAAGGTAGTCTCCTCTAACCGAGCAGCCCCTACCATAAACTGTAAGATTTTTTAGGGTATTGATGCTCATTATAATTATCTCTGTTTGCATTTTCTCCAGAGAAGAAAATGGGAGAAAGAAAATCAAATCACTCCAGAAGCAAATACAGGAAGTCAAACAGGAGAAAGAACTGGAAATGCAGGTATGATGCCAAGGGCACAAATTCTAATATCAGAAGTTCTACATTTCATTGTACTAGTACTAAGGTTTTGTGTCATGTTCTGTAGGTGTTGTTTCATGGCCCTTTAATATTTTGTAATTTCCAATGCCCAATATAGTCTGCTTTTCTTGTGTCATCTGAAACTCAAGTAATTGCTTGCCTTTTTTCCCACTGAACAATTCATAGCATTTTTTCTATATATGAAACTCGTTTTTCCAAGATTTTATATTATAAGAATAACTTCTTTCCTTAGAGCCGCAGTGAACTTATTGCTCACCTGAAGGATCAAGTGCAAGAAATGAAAGCCAAAACTAGCATAGAAGGCAAGTATGTCAAGAAAGACACAGACCTGATGATCTCCCAGACTCAAAGAAAGTGCGGCATTGCAGAGGCAGAGCTTCAGACTGAGCTTCAGGTTAGCAAGAGTCCAGAAACCACAAAACAGCACTGCATACAAACTCTATGGCTTACTTAGAATCAAGTGTCCAAAATTCACACTCAATATGTAAATTGGCATCAGCTTTGGTAAATTGCACACAAGTAGTGGCCATGGTTGAATTGTAAAAATGGAGGTGTACATTGCATCAGTTCTGAAGTGGAACAAAACTTCATTAAGTCCAAGTCAGATACTTGTGTAGGTGAAAAGCAAAAAGGGGTTACCTTTAGCTAGAACACCTTTGCAGGGCAGTTGTTGAGTCCAGAGTACCTTGCACCTAATGCAACATAGCAGATAGAAGTAGGATTTTAGTGTTAAGTGCAGGTAAATGGTGATTTTACATCCGTTTGTCATTTTGGAGCATTCCACTACTGGTATGATAGTATTATTTCACCATGTGATGAATGTGTGCACTTTAAAAGACATTATACGTATTGGCATTTATCATTGTACAAGTTGAGATTAAAGGTCTCCCCAAAACTTCAGAAAGATAAAATTCTGTATCCATTATGATCCCAAAGGTCACTCTACATGATTGGCCTCTTCTTAAATGCTGACTTTGCAAATATTCTTGTTATGGTATTTACCTTCTAATGAGTTAGAAAAAGACCATAAAATGTAAATACAAATTCTTTGTGGGAAACAATTGCTGATATTAATAGGCTTTTTTTTTTTTTGCTGGCACCACACAGGTTCTTGTGGAGAACAGGGGCATGGCTCAATAAATAATTGTTGCAGAAGGGAATTTTAGGTGTGATGAATGTTTATATATTGTTGTTCTTCTAAAGTATAGTTCTTGACATAATACAATTCCTGCTTGTTTCCAAGACTAACAATTGCCAACAGCTGATACTCACTTTCGCTTCTCAAATCAGCGTGGGCAGATTTGTTGACAGGAATTGAATGCATTTGCACCCCCATTGCCCCTAGTCTATACATTCTTTATAATATTGTCTAAAGAGACAGATTGAATAACCAACGGCATGACCGCACAGTCAAGTTATTTTGTTATCCTGCTCTAACTTAATTTATTTTACAGAGGGTCAAGGAAAAAGTGGATGAGGAGATAAGAGTGCACATAGAGATTGAGAATTTTCTCAGGCAACATCAACAGGTGAGTGATATGCACTTGTTGATATAAATCAGTGGGACAATTACACTTTATTCAATGTTGGCAGGCCAAATTGTATTAAAGTTACAGTGCCATACAAAGAAGGGCTTCTGACTCATGAATAAGTTGTGGACCGGGTCATGTTTGGGAGGGATTGGGTTAGGGTCAGGTGCAGGGCGTATTTTTGTGGACCCACACATCTCTAATTCAGCTGATAAACAAGCCACTGCTAAAAACTAATCTTTAGAAACCTTATTATTCATATAAAGCACACATATTCTCCAGCCCTTTAAAAATGATACATCATGTACATTAGTCCCTGTCCCAGTGGAGATTACAAAATAAGGTCCCTTTCAAATAAATTGCTTAACTTGCACACAGCTTTTTCTCATACTCTGTATCACATCCATTAATCCTGCAGATTTTTTTTCTAGTAATGTATGGCTAAAAAATGCAGGCCAATTATAAACCCCTATGCTCACATCAGCCATCCTCCTTGCCTGCACCCAACCCCATTCCATTGGCCCAGGTACACACAGAGTTTGCATCTATGACTTATATCCTAATAAGTGACATATCAAAGAATCTTTGAAGAAAGAGGAGGAGTGGCTGCCCTCAATCCCTAACCCCAGCTCTGATCAGAATCATTTTAAATAATATAAAATATTAAATATTAAATCTCTTGATGACCTGACTGGGATTTCACTATTACCTAAAGGATAACTAAATCATAACTAAAAAATGTTGTACATTATGTTTTGAGCTTCTGTACCAGCCCAAGGCAACCACAGCCCTTTAGCAGTAGAGATATGTGTCTCCAAAGATGCCCCAGTAGCTCCCCATCTTCTTTTCTGCTGATTCACTGCAATGCTCTGTGTTGCTGTCACTTACTGAGTTTAGGGATCAACTCACAATATACAGTACACATAGAATATAAATGTCACAGTATAAGGCTGATTAGTCATTAATACAGATAATTACTACTCCTTAAACAGCAATTTGGCAGGTTTTAGGTGGTGAATTTGAGTTCTTAAAGGGCCAGAGTATGATAAATCTTAAAAATCAAATTGCATTTTTTTAAAAAAAACCTGGAAAATTCTAATTTCGGGTTCTCAATTTGACCCTTGATAAATCTGCCCCTTGGTGATAGTGGAATACACCACCTTTTTGGTAATGGCTTATAAGCCAATTATGATAATGAGGTCTGATACTCTGGTGGGATCCACGGCCCCCATCTTTATCTTCATCTTTTTCCATAACAAATCTATTGATGAGAGAAGACAAAGCACAAACTAATGGGGAATGTCAGCCAAATAAAAAAAAATGTGGCATCGAGGGCTTCTGTATATATTCTGATCTTTTCCTGTGGGTTTTGAAGGAACAGCTGGTCATCCTTTAGTTACTGCATTTCTGCATTATGCAGCACTTGCATAGGAAACCGTTACATCAACTATATATAATATTAATAACTGGTGTACACCACTACTAGGAACTGGAGCAGAAGCTTGAATACTGGATGGAAAAGTATGATAAAGACACAGAAGAAAAACAGGCTGAGCTAAATTCTCTAAAGGCCTCCAGAGCACATGACCTCGCCCTTCTGCAGGAGATGGCCACAAAGGTATGTAAGAGAGTGGAGGAATTAAATTCTGCATTATGTAACATTTCAGCAGCAATATCTTCATCTCTTTGTGGGAAGGTATGGTTATCCGTCTGGCCTGTGTCAATATCCATGCTGGTGTCCCTGCATTAGACACAAAAAGCTCCACTAGACCCCGCAACTCCCCCGCTGATGTTGATGGCCAAGCTGGCCCAATTATCATGCTATATTTTCTCTCTGCAAAACTTGTAACCATGTGGTGATGGACCTCTCTTCTTCTAAAATTTGCAGTACAATGCTGGTCCTTAGTACGAACGTTTTTTTTCCCCTATGCATAAATCATTGTTCCTTGTACACTCTAGCATGGCACAATCCAAAACTAGATTGGGTTCTAGAAATCATGTAATCATTTGGACTGAGAAGTGTTGACAGCATGTATTCATACCAAAATCCATGTTTATTTTCAGTCTCATTTACCTTAGTAGAATTTTTAAAGCTTCCAGTCTCTTTCAGTGTAAAGACTTTGAGAAGGTGATAATTGAAGATCGATTGGAGAAGGAGAAAGCACAGCGGCAGAAGATACAGGAAATGAAGGAATTAACAAGCGTCATCAAAGTAAGAAACTCACCTTTTCTATTAAAGGGGTGGTTCACTTTTCAAGTTAACATTTAGTATGTTATAGAATAGCCAGTAGTTCTAAGCAACCTTTCAACTGGTCTTCATTATTTTTTTATAGTTTCTTTTACCTTTTCTTATGACTCCTAGCTTTCAAATGGGGTTCACTAACCCCATTTAAAAACAAATGCTCTGTTAGGCTACAAATGTCTGGTTATTGCTAAATGTTATTACTCATCTTTCTATTCAGGCCCTCTCCTAATCATATTCCAGTCTTTTATTCAAATCCATGCATGGTTGCTAGGGTAATTTGGACCTTATCAACCAGATAGCTGTAATAGTAATTTGCAGAGCTGCTGAATAAAAAGCTAAATAACACAAAACCACCATTAATAAAAAATGAAAAGCAACTGCAAATTGTCTCAGAATATCACTCTCTACAATGTACTAAATGTTAACCCCTTTAATATGTTACTATAATCTTAAAGGATAAGTAAACCTGCAGAAAAATCATCTTAAAATCCCAGAAATAATCTCCTTGAAATGCATTAGAACATGAAGGGACAGTGAGAAAAAAAAAAAAAAAAAAGCTAAATCCGGGAAAACGTAAAATCAGGGGAAGAAAAATCGGGAATAGACTGTAAAGGTCTTCCATATGAGTGCAGCCTGAGGGGAAAAAAAAGTACACAATACAGCAATGCAATAAAATATAACAATGTGACGATAACTGCCCAATTTAGCCATTACATGGATCATCTTAGTCAATACTACCCGCTTTGCAAAAAAGAGCTCAGTGATATTACTCCCCCCCCCTTGTGGCCACTGGCTGATCCTTCCTAATGACACATCTCCCCAAAATGTTTTCCCACTTGCAATAAAGCAAATCACCAATGGGAAAACATAGGTGGCACTTTGTTTATTTAAAGTTGCCTTGTGAGGATCAATTGGGCGGCTTCAGAAAAAAGAAGAGCAACTTAATCAGCCCATTAGCTCACTTTATTCAGCTTTGAAAAAGGGAACTGGATGTTATAAAATGTTCAATCTTCATTAGCCAATGGAGAGAACACCTTTACACAATTCCTGTTTATACAAAAAGTTTACAGTATAGCTTTAATTGGCTAACACAGTACAAAAAAAAACTCAACTTGAGACAATGAACAAATAAACACAGGCTGATGAACAATATCCCGAATTATTAGCCATGGGAATAATAAAAGTAGTGACAATTAAAACACAGGTTTATATATTATCAGTAGCATAGTGTGCCTGCATTTAGTAAGCCACTAAGAAGATGCACAAAGTTTTTCTTTCTTTATTCATGCAATAGAGAAATCCACTCTCATAGTTATATAGAGGCAGCTCAGATATATTATATTATAGTCATGAAATGTAAATAAAGCTGGGCTGTGGCAGGTGCCTGAGGGTACCATATATTATATATATATGGACAGTACACATGGCATCACGATATGCGGCATTAAATTCTGTGGTATAGATAGATATAAATAGACAGAGATATAAATAGATAGATGATAGAGAGATTTATATAGACATATAGATTTACTGCTGTGAAGTTCCATTAGTAAAAAAAAGACCATAACATTTTTCCGTATCTGTTTAGCTCCAGGCATGGTGGAGAGGTATGATGGTGCGGAGAGGTTTGGGAAGCTACAAGAAAACAAAAAGCAAATCGGGCAAGGAAAAAGGCAAGAAAGGCAAAGCCAAAAAAGGTGGCAAAAAGAAATGATCTCTTCCTTGTTTCTTCCCATCTGTCAAGAAGCATACAATAATTAGCAAATGTACAGTTCACAAGGTTCTAGTGAAGAATAAATGATATTGATAGAATAAAAGGTGCTATGAACAAAAATATGCATGGGTCATTTTGTTACACAACCTCATAACGAAGCATTAACACACACCACACAAAAATGACAACTTAGCATGTTTAAAACTGCAGCTTTTAATTCAAATTACCACAGTTATTGCAGAACATGTCCATGAACATAGGGCAATTTGAATAGAAACTACTACATATAGTAACATTTATATATATATTTTAACATTCTTAAAATACGGAATGTATTTACAGTAACAAACAAGTAGCGGGTGCCTTATAAATGGCTTTAAGCTGTACATTTACAAGATTGCGGTTCAGATCCATCTCTGCAGACTTCTCATCTGTACACTTATCAATATTCCATTTTATTCCGTTAGTCAACATAAAAACAATGCGGGCAAATAGTATTGTTGGAGCATCTTCAATTGAAAATACAAGCAGTTCTACAACACAAAAGTACATACAAAATAAACTCCTATTTGCCACTTTCCAAGATGGTTACCCTCTGTTTAGCCATATTCATTTTAAGGGTTTAGTTCTCCTTTAAGTAGCACAGATGTTTCATCACTGATATAGAATCAATGTAGCATCATACTCAAAAGCTAAACCACTAAATGATCTACAAATACTGGAGAAAACGAGGGGTTCTTCTTAAAGGAGAAGGAAACCCTGTAGAAAATGTATCTATGTGGGGTGGGGGGTGCAGGTTTTTTCTACAGGGTTTCCTTCTCCTTTAAATCTTGTTTTATTACCCGGTTGCCTCTTTAAAATAACGCTTTAATACACAATTTGATTTCATTATCTCCTAAAATGTTGAAATTTATAGGACAAGAAATGTACTGCACGTTGGATTAGTTATATCAAAAAGAGAATAAAAAGGTTAGGGGGAGAAAATGCTTTTATAACCATATGTAGAGCACAAATACCGTACTAGCGGACTGCTGATACCCAGTTCATTTATGGGGGCACATTTAATTAGGGTCGAATATCGAGGGTTAATTAACCCTCGATATTAGACCGTCTACGTTAAATCCTTCAACTTCAAATATCGAAGTATTTAGCGATATTCATTCGATCGAATCGAGCGATTCGAAGGATTTTAATGCATCGATTGAACGATTTTGCTTCAATCAGAAATTGCCTAGAAAGCCTATGGGGACCTTCCCCATAGGCTAACATTGATGCTCGGTAAGTCTTAGGTGGCGAAGTAGGGGGTCGAAGCTTTTTTTTTTAAAGAGACAGTACATCGACTATCGAATAGTCGAACGTTTTTTAGTTCGAATCGTTAGATTCGAAGTCGTAGTCAAAGGTCGAAGTAGCCAAAAAAAATACTTCGAAATTCGAAGTATTTTTTATTCCATTCCTTCACTCGAGCTAAGTAAATCTGCCCCATAGTCATTGTCTGGCACCCTAGGATTGTATATTAGTGTGTGAACTGCTTGCAATTCTTTATAAATATATACATAAAAGATATTTGTAGCCTTAAATGTTTCCTATATATTATATACTGTCAGTGTTACAATACTTACTGAAACTATTACTGCCCCTTCTGCAGGCTCTAATAATGTGCAGAGAAGTAAAGGCAAGGCTAAGCACTGCAGGATAAACATAAAGAACAGGTCTAGACACCAAATCTGGTTTTTCACACCAACCCACTGCTAGAAACTCACTAAGATGTGCCAAATAAAAGCTGCAAGAAATTTGAAAGATACCGTCTCCTGTGTTGTCTTCGATCTGCACCATGGAGCGGGGTAGGATTGTGGGTAGGATTGTGCATTAAGCACTGCAGGAGTCTGAGAGTCAGAATATTTTACAGTCAAAACAAAAGTAAAGCTAATGGCACACAGGTGATAATGCAAGTAGCTTCCAGAGTGTTTTCTTGTTTGGCGGGAAGCTTAACACTTATAACTGCCCCCCCATTAATTCCTATGGGAATAATGTGCCTGTGGTTCAGGTGATTTCTAAATGCATGGGAGGGGGTGCTTCAATGCCAACATGAAATACACACGATGGCAACAAACCCACAGTATCCCTCTTGTGCCATTACTATAAACCTACAAATACAATGTCTCCCCCAACCCCCCCCCCCCCCTTGTAGGTTCTTTTCATTTTTAAGAGACAGACCATAAATTTAAGCATTAAAACTAAAAAAAACTCGAGGCTTTCCAAATATTTGTTACACTGTCCCGGATTGATAGCTCAAGCAATGTTAGAAAATTTACAAATAGAACATTTTAAAAATATCACAAAAAATATATTACATCATTTTTTTTTCTAATAAGAAACAATACAGTAAAATCTAGTTGAAAACTCTATTATTTTACATTCCCATAATCCCATATTTGCATCTATACATTGAGGAAAGCCATTGAGTGTTTGCATGAAACAAATTGCTGTAACACATTGTTGCAGTCCACAAAGCCCCTCCCTTCCCGAGTGTAACGGTAAAAACCAATGAAGAAAAGCTTCAATAAAAAAAAGTTCAGTTCCTAAAGCAGGTGTTATTGACCTATGGGCCACAACTCAAAAATGGGTTGGCCAAATATTTTACATTATTTCACGATCACCCCCTTGAATACAATGTGAAGATGGAATCTACCACACTGCATGGAAGCCATGGTTTTCATGATCGACAGGTATGGGTCCTGTTATACAGAATGCTCGGGACCTGTGGTTTGCCGTATAACAGATCTTTCCATAATTTGGGTCTTCATACCTTAAAACCTACTAGAAAATCACTGTAAACATTCAAAAAACCTATAGGCAGGGTTTGCCTCCAATGAGGATTAATTATATCTTAGCTGGGATCAAGTACAAGGTATTGTTTTATTATTATAGAGAAAAGGGAAATCATTTTTAAAAAAATTGGAAAAATGAAGTCTATGGGAGACAGGCTTTCCATAATTTGGAGCTTTCTGGATAATGGGTTTCCGGATACCAGATTATATACCTGTATTGGAGCGGTACGAGCTCCTGCATGATTATACACAAATATACAGATAAATAAAGCACCCTGTGTTAAAAAAAATCATGCATCAATATTTTTTTCTGAACATTTATGTATATCAATAAATGTAAACCCTTACAAATATTAAATATTTTTAGGGATTCACCAAATTTAAAATTTTTGGTTTTGGCAAATACCAAACTCTCCAAATAAAACATATGGCAATGCTCCCAAAGCGAATCATAGATTTATCTATGTTATTTAGAGATTATTAAAAGGTTCATAAAGGGTCAGTTTACTCCTGTTTACAGCAAAATAAATTCTTAAAAATTATTTTTTTATTGTAAAACATTAACAATATTTACTTCCTCGACGCGGTGCATCAGCAGATGAACTTCTCAAACCTGCCCCATCCACAAACTGGTATCTACAGAACATGGGGTATTGGTGGAGGTCAGCTGGCTACAGTACACATAAAATAACCATAGCAAACAGAATGATTGTTACATGTATGGCCTGTAATTAGCCCAGTTAGTTTAAATAAAGTTCATAAGATCATCCCCAGGAAGATGGCAATATCTTTACTTGCCTTGTTTAACTCAAGGAATAAAAAACACACATTTTTTAAATTGTAAATAAATAGGCATGTTCAGTGCAAGTCCAGTTTGTGAAACTACTGTTGAACAAGGATGTATACTGCCTCTTTAGATAGAATAAAACTAATTTAGTGCTGATTAAGACTGAATATTTTTAACACCTTGCCACAGATCTGTTAGTTAGGCCCCCATATGCACACCAAGAAGCCTTTAACTTCAGTGGGAAATGGTTACACTGTGGGCCACAAATCAGTATAATGTGATTGATTTATTATCTGAAACCGTTCAATTAGCAGTTCTGCTGCACAGTGCAAAGTGGTTTCTGCAAATTGTACTGGATGCATCTTTTTAGTAAATCAGACACATACCTACCTTGAGCAGGTTTAGTGTAGTTTAATGGGATAATGTATGAATTTTGATCAGTATTTATGCTAGCATAACATGCCCCTTCTTGTAAGGTTCTAGTAAAGCTAATGGCACACTGGATGTTTTCTCCAGTGGTGCAAATATGCCAATCCACTGCATTCCTTCCCCTGTATGTGTGCACTGATAGACATGGGATCAGCCCATACAGAACAGATTTCAGCGTGGAAATGCCAAAAGCTGAATCATACGTAATCCGTCTTATCTGATAACAGCATCCCTTTAACTGGCATCCCTTTATCTCTATGCCTTTACCTGTGAGTATATGCATGTCTGAAGAGAATAACATCTATTATCTTTGGTAGGATTACAAGAAATCCCCATTAGTATAGAACAGCTATAGGCAGAGACACACACATGGAGATTTAGTCACCAAGCAACAAATCGCCTCTTCTTCGTGCGACTAATTTCCCTGAACTGCCTTCCCGTCGGCTAGAATCGAAATCGCCGGCGGGTGGCACTCAGAGCGCTTTGTTTTCTGGAAGACGTCCGAAGTTGTCTCACGAGGAAAACTTTGGACGACTTCAGAAAACTAAGTGATATCATAGCGGCCGGCTACTTAGATTGTAGCCGGCGGGAAGACATTGCGGGGAGATTAGTCACCCAAAGAAGAGGCATTTTGAATGCCCTACTACTCCATCCTCAGAAAGTCTGATCCTAGGCCAGATCAGGACATCACACTGTTAGAAGGGGACATGAGCTTCGGGGGTGCTAGGTCCAACAGGGCCTGTACTGTTCCTGCCACTTCCTCCAAGCCAGATTCTTCAAGAATGTGAGGAGGAATACACAGTCGACCCTGACAGGAATGCCATTAAAAAAGTTGACAAAACAAAACATAAGAAAAACAAAAGTGAAATGATATAAAAATTTGATGTATAAAGACAAGAAATGAAAGAAATGTTAACAAAAAATAATGGCAAAAAGAACAAAAGACATGGTTATCCACTATACAGTTAGGTCCATAAATCTTTGGACAGAGACAAACTTTTTTTCTAAACAATGAAATGAAACAACTCAGATGCTGCATTTTTCCTGCGTTCGGTGCCTACACGCGCCTGTGTGAGCACAGCCCCATTTGAAATAATGAAATGCGTCTATTCCTGTGCTCCCCTGTGGCTGAACGCCGAAAAACGGAACGCAGGGGAGCGCAGGTAAAAGCGCTCATGTGTAAGGGCTCTAATAGTGCTACTCCAGCAGACTTCTGCACTGAAATCCAATTCTCAAATAGCAAACAGTTTTTTTTATATTCAATTTTGAAATCTGACATAGTGCTAGACATATTGTCCCAGCTGCCCCAGTCGTGTGACTTGTACCTGCACTTTAGAATGGAACTACTTTCAGGCAGGTTGTAATTTCTCCTACCTAATGTAACTGAATCAGTCTCCATGGGACTTGGCTTTTACTATTGAGTGTTGTTTTTAGATCTACCGGGGAGCTGTTATCTTGTATTAGGGAGCTGCTACCTCGTTACCTTCCTATTGTTCTGTTGTTAGGCTGCTGGGGAGGGAGGGGGTGATTTCACTCCAACTTGCAGTAACGGAAGTAAAGAGTGACTGAAGTTTATCAGAGCACAAGTCACATGACTGGAGGCAGCTGGGAAACTGACAAAATATCTAGCCCCATGTCAGATTTCAAAATTGACTATAAAAAAATCTATTTACTCTTTTGAAAAATGGATTTCAGTGCAGAATTTTGTTGGAGCAGCACTATATATTAACTGATGTGTTTTGAAAAAAAAAACATGTTTTCCCATGACTATCCCTTTTAAGCTGCAAAAACAGAAAAAAACTCATCCGAGAAATTGCTACAATATTAGGAGTGGCAAAATCTACAGTTTGGTACATCCTGAGAAAGAAAGAAAGCACTGGTGAACTCAGCAACACAAAAAGACCTGGACGTCCACGGAATACAACAGTGGTGGATAATCGCAGAATCATTTCCATAGCAAAGAGAAACCCCCTCACAACAGCAGAACAAGTGAACAACACTATTTAGGAGGTAGGTGTATCGATATCCAAGTTTACTATAAAGAGAAGACTGCATGAAAGTAAATAAGATTAGAAAAAAAAGTTGTCTCTGTCCAAAGATTTATGGACCTAACTGTATACTTCGGGTCTGGAGTGTAAAGCAGCAATATCACAAGAGAACGTAGCAGAGAATAATAGACAGAATCTGAGAGCTTCAATGAAGTCTGTAGCAAAATTTATTAACAAAAAATTTGCAGAAAAACAAAGTGCAGTTGGCATCGAGATGATCGAGCATAATTACTTTATCAGTGCTCTGCACTTATCCTTTAACCTTGCCAGCAGCCTGCAATTGTATGTACCACTCACACCTTTAATTTGGTATTCATTTCTATGACAGAGTAAAAAGTTAACAGTCAGAATGTGTAAGGCACCAAACCCACATGCAAACCTTAGATCTCTACATTACGTACAAGTTCCTTGATAGCTGGATAAGTCTGAAATGCTATTATGGATCCAGTCAGTGGGCAGGCCATAGAAATAACACTTGCAAACCTGCAATGAGACGCTCCATTTCTGAAGTAGGCTCAACAGAGTTTCTTGTTATGGCCTGTTCTTAGGCATATCATAGTGATTTTCCATTTGTTCATGTGCATATTTACTAGGACTGAGTGAGCACCAAGTATTGTGGTTTCTTTGCAGCATTAGAGAGTCAAAAGTACACCACAAGAAAATCAACTTTGGTATAACGGCTTTTATAACAGCACCAAATGAAGCCTAAGCAAGTTAAGTTCCTAGGTTATAAAGATGTGACCTGTGTACATACAGTAAATGATAAAGGTACACAAATAATACAGTACTTTGAGGAGAAATGAAGAAATATACTGTTGGTCTTTAAATGTATGCAATAAAATTATACTCCCTCTTTATTGCGACACTGGAATATTGTGCTGCCTGAATATAGGCCCCACCCCCCCAAAAAAATCATGTTTCTTTTGTCTTTCTTTTGTTTGAGTTGCTTCCTTGAATGCACCACCACAGTTCACCTCTACCCATTTCCCAGAGATAAAGAAGTGGAATTAAGGTATGAGGAAAGTGCAAGGCAGCATTAACCTAATGTTTCCTTTTCAATACAAATAAAGAGCTGTTTGCAATACAAATAACGAGTGTCAGATCTCCTCAAATTAAAGAAATACCAAGCAAGTATGGGATGACTGTTGCACCCAGAGCTTTCATTTAGAAGTCAACAGGAAGTGTTAAGTAGAAGATCTTTTCTGTCCCTCATGCATAGTTGTGATGTACATGCTTGTATGCAGAGATACTGTAGTCTGTAGCAAAGTACAGGTATAACACTAAATGTGCTTATCACCGAAAGTTTTAAGGAGAAACGCAAACTGTTCACTTGTCCCTTCAAAAGTAACCCCTGCCTTTTTATGCCTGTGTCCAAAAGTTCAGAACCCAGCGATAAAGCAGGAAGAGAAGAAGCATGAGGGTGCAGTAGAACACCACAAAGCCCAGGAGATGAAGAGAAATAGCAGGTGTTTGTGAGCATTCTCCAAAGGAGAGAAGACATTCCAGAGTTCCCTTAATGCTGCAGAGGTTTAGCTGGAGAATATCAGAAGGAAGACAAACTTTGTCCTGTCCAGTGGTGCAAGCACGAAGGCAAAAACAGAAATGCAAAGTCAGTCATGCAAATACGAACCTGCAGTTAGAGCCACATTAGTCCACATAACAGAACCAAAAAAAGCAGGGTTAAAGGAGAACAAGGACAATCTGATTTTTTTTTAACATTAGAAAACATTTCAACAAATTCCTATACATTGTGCTCATGCAGAAAATGTGATGTAAAAAGGCATATAGTGACCCTCGTGTTTATAAGGCTAACACGTTACTACCCTAAAATCCTACCAAAACTGACTTGTGTTTCCTGCATATCTTATGAAAGGACACAAATTCACCTCACCCCAGTTATGCTTAGGAATGTACCAAATCCTGCAGGATTTAGCTGTTCTAGGATTTTTCCAACAATTGTCATAGTTTGAATATAGATGGAGTAAATATACTTCCATGAAATATTTGGAACAACTTCCCCCTTTCTGTACTTCCTAATACAAAGAACTAAGAAAAACAACACAAGTTATATAAAATGATCTATCACTGAATTTGTGAAGGAAAGGAGAAATAAAATAGGACGACTGTAAGGAGACATGGGTTAGATAAGCAATTAAAGAACATTATTAGATGAGTAAAGAAATCAAAGGAACCTGGGAAACAGATCATTGCTACCAATCAAATTCCATTTAGATCGAAATGGATAGAGGAAAACTAAAAGGGATCTACCCTTTATGATATCATATGATTCATGTTATATGTTCCCACAGTTGTTATAACTCATAACAAGAATGTAGAATATGTAGAATGACACTATTTACAATCTCACTTTAAACTAAATAAAGGCTGGCTGCAAATAAAGAGCAAAACCCTTACTTGAGGAACACCAATTTTCCTACAGGCTTCCAGGAAGTTTTCCACATTGCGTCGGCATTTTGCCATGGAGAGCTTGGGCTATAAAAAGAAACAGTAATGATGTTACAAGGAGGGGGGGCACCTTACGCTTCACCATAAATTTGGCTAAAACAATATAATTTGATTTTTACTGTGCAAAAAGCTTTAAAGGGATTCTGTCATATTTATGGTGGTGCTTTTATTGCTAAATGACAAAACAAAAATCGACAAGTGTAGCTTTTGTTGTAATATTAGTATGTAGGCAGCGATTCCAGGTTATTGTCCCTGATCCTGTGCTTTCCGAAAGAGCCAGAACTTATTGTTTCTCAGTACAGTTATGGCATCCGTTATCCAGAAAGATCCGAATTATGGAATGGCCATCTCCCATAGACTCCCAAATTTTTTAAAATGATTTCCCTTTTCTCTCTAATAAAACAGTAACTTGTACTTTTTCCCAACAAAGATATAATTAATCCTTATTGAAAGCAAACCAGTCTATTAGGTTTATTTAATGTTACATGATTTTCTAGTAGACTTAAGGTAGGAAGATCCAAATTAGGGAGAAATACGTTATCCGGAAGCCTCAGGTCTCATGCATTCTGTACTATTGTTTCCCCAACTCAATGAAGGACTTGGATTTTAACTACTCTTATTCTCATAACTATCAGGGAGCAGTTATCTTGTGTCAGGGAGCAGGTCAGCACTATTAACTGATGCTTTAAAGGGATCCTATCATCAGAAAACATGTTTTTTTTCAAAACGCATCAGTTAATAGTGCTACTCCAGCAGAATAGCAAACAGATTTTTTTATATTCAATTTTGAAATCTGACATGGGGCTAGACATTTTGTCAATTTCCCAGCTGCCCCATGTCATGTAACTGATTCATTTTGAAATTTTTTTTTCCCATGACAGTATCCCTTTAACAGGTGCTTTCCTGTGACAGAATCCCTTAAAGGGGAGTACAGCATCTATTACATCTAAAGATGTTTCTACCACATCAGTATTATTAATATCTACCCTATAGGTTCGATAGCAGTTGTTTTGCTAAAGGTAGGCTGCAGTGAGTCAGAGTCAAATCATACAGCCTGCCACACACTTACACAGTTGCTGTGCTTTCAG
This sequence comes from Xenopus laevis, assembly GCF_017654675.1. Taxonomy (NCBI): domain Eukaryota; kingdom Metazoa; phylum Chordata; class Amphibia; order Anura; family Pipidae; genus Xenopus; species Xenopus laevis. Next base: position 106,061,187 of record NC_054379.1, read on the forward strand.
CTGCAGAAAAAATGCCCATATAGAAAATACAAGTCATAAAGACACACATACTGTACATGTAATGTACATGCTTAAAACAAACACACATACTTAAAATACATATAATTAGATAGATGTGGTAAAAAATGTTTCCACACTAGCAGCACTTAACAGGTCCCCTTTTTTAAGTAGTTTTTGGGTATTTTTACCTCCTGGATTTTGTAGGGAAAAACTAAACCCACAGATTTGTTTTCCAAGCTGTATCTACTACTGTGACACTACTTCAAACGAAATTGCAGGAACTCTTGACAAGCTTATGTACACTTTTCTAAAATATGTAGTTTTTCAGCGGCAGCTGAACAAAATCTCCAGATGGCTTGCATGCATATGGGGTAAAGGTAAAACATTACAACTATTAAGTCAAAGAGGATGGGGCAGCTGGGAGCGAATAAGTGTGATTAACGTTTTGTAGATCACATTACTGTGAAACACTCCCTGTTACATCTTTAAACTAATTTAGGCATGTCCGGTTCACTTTAAAGTGGACCTGTCACCCAGATACAAAAAGCTGTATAATAAAAGTCCTTTTCAGATTAAACATGAAATTGAGTTAATTTTGTTTTATTAAAGCATTCATAGCTGTTGTAAGCTCATTTAAAAATTTCAGCTGTCAATCAAATAGTGTCTGCCCCTCCTCTATGCTTTAGGCATAGAGGCAGGGAAGATAATTACTTTCACTTTCCATTCAGCACTTCCTAGAAATTGCTGCTCTCCCCACATTCCCCCGTTCTCTTCACCATTTAATTGTGTTTCCAGGGCATGGGAATGGACATCGAGTCACCCATTCTGGTGCACAAACAAGATTCTGAGATGATGCAAGGCTTGCCTAAATGACAGTGTCATCAAAATGGCTCCTGCCTGTTTTCTATAATTATGAGATCCCAGACTGCAGGAAACAGAATTCAAATAATTTATGTAGTGTAAGTTCATTTTGCTTGACTAATGTGATAAAATAGGATTTTAAATCATTTTTTTTGGGTGACGGGTCCCCTTTAAAACGTGATAACAGCACTTGCATTTGGTGCGGAGCTGTTAGGGAATACTTACGACAGCAGGAGAGGGAACATGGATACTCGGCACTGACCGAGGCCGAACATGATTGGCTAGTGACACAGGACCACACCATCCATCAGGGCCGCACCAAGGTCATGGGGCAAAGACAGCTTTAAGCGTGACTCAATGTTCTAAGAGTATAAAATACATCTTGTCAGCAGGGCAGATAAACAAGAAACAATAACATTTAATACAGAGTTTTGATTTAGATCCCCACAGTGAACATATATTTTATTTGTGTTCCACCTTTGCAGTATAAGGAAATTGACAAACACAGTGATTCTGGATGTTGTTCCCAGACAATTGCTTTCCATTTGCTTCAATAGCAAGCACCTGGTACAACCCAGTCCACTCAGCAAAATGTGCCTGCTGCTTGAAAACCCACTGTAAAACTATAATTTCCTGATCCAAGAGTGCCATATCTCGGGGACAGCCCTTGAAGCAACTGGGAAGAAATTCAGGGCAATTGGATGCCCACCAGTCAAATTACTAAAGTCTTTTATAACAAAAAGCCCACAATCACTGCATGCATCAGCGTCTTGATGTATAGACATGAGCAGCAGACATTTGTGTGCACATTTTGAATTAGTTGTGCTTCTAACTGTTAAAAGCAGCAAGAACAACCTGCCGCCAACGCAAGAACAAACGTGAATTTAAAGCAACCAGTAAGCTCTAAATAAATCAGTGGACTGTGTCTCTAGCAACAATGGATGAATTCTCTGCAGTACCATTTCAAATTTCAGAAACGAATAGGCAGCCTGCCTGTGTGCCTGTATTAAAGTGTAAAGGAGCAAAAAAATCACTAACAAAAGCATTATATCCTTGCCCTTAATAAAAAGAGAGAGCACCGACTACAGAGGGTTACACAAGTTTTTTTTTTTTTTTTTTACTGATGCTGAGGACCTTACAGAAGGATTAAAGCGGTAGATGAACTTCAAATTAACTGTATGATGTAGACTTCAATGGAGGTTCATATTTTATTTTTGTAGTTTTTTAACTATTTAACTTTTTCCTTCAGTGGCTTTCCAGTTTTGAACTTGCCAGCTATCTAATTAAGTCTAATAGGGCCAGGGGCATAAGTGGTGTATTTTGGAACAAGAAATGCAAACTTTTGCCAAGCCAACACTGTGCCTGTCAATGAGGCTGCATGAAGGAGCACATGACAGCGGACATATCTGGGCTTTGTGATGGCCATTCCGACAATATGGATCACTGTTATGCTGGAATACAATTTTGCGACCAAGTTTCTGAGGTCTTAGCAGAGTTATGTCAACTTGATGTATATAAAGAGCGGAAATTAAGCTATTACAGATTAGTTCATAGAGAAATAAAGTACATACCCTATTTAAAATAAAACAAGCAATGTATACTAACATGAAAGAGAGAAGTTCTATATATAAAAAAATTAATTAATTAATTAAAAAAAAAAAAAAAAGAGTTTGAACATCATTAATAAAGGTGTATTTAAACGTTGGGGCTCAACTCTATGCTCATTTCTATAGGTGGTTTTTCCAGCAAAACTATTTAAATAACAAGAACTCACCTGTTTGAGAAGCAGGTGATACAGATGAAACAGACGATCTCTCATCACTCAGCAGGTAAAACATATAAATGAGCTTAGGACCATAAATACAAATACATGTTAAGGATTAAGGTACAAACAAATGGCATTATATTATAGGTATGGGATCCGTAAATTTATCTGGAAATCTGTTATCGATAAATGGCAAAAACAAAATAAGCCATTTACAATAGAACCCTAATTAAACAGTTAATTTTTGACTTATTATGTTTTTTTTTTCTTTTATTTCATGTTTACGGGGTGGCTTTCTCAACTGGGATATCTATGCCACGAGAGAAACACAGACCTCGGCTTTCTTTCCCTCCCACATCACTGTGCATCGACAGACACTATCAGCTTGTTAGAAGCATGCCAAATGAGGAGTTTACATCCGGTCTGTGCACTCAGGCCCATGGCACATTACCCATATTCGTTGCTAAAATATTTCATCCAATCGGAGACTCTCCTAAACCACTGCTGCTGTGTGATATTCACTTGCATGGGAAATGTAGAACAGCACTCCTACAAGCAAGGTTTAGCCTGATTATAGCACTAATGAATGACTTTGGGTTAGAAGGTTCCACTAACAATGATGGCACATATCCCTCTCAAGGGACTGAAAGTCAGCAGCAGAGTTTTGTGCACGGCACAGCTATAGGGTTGCCACCATTTCTGCAAAAAATAATGGAGAATACACGTGTGTGTGTCATGAGTTTAGATGTTTTCTATTAGGAAAATTACAGAAAGACCCCTTATCTGAAAAAATCCAGCTAAATGATAAAATTCCAGATAAAAAGTCCCAAACCTGTTACAGAGCAAACACGTAACAATTGCAGATCTCCCTACTTCCAACTAAAGACTGAAATATCAACCAAAACAGCACACTCTTTGACTCCCTTTTGAGTGCTCAACACCCATGGGGAAAAAGATGCAAATATTAAATTATATTTCCTCAACAGCCACTGGACCCAAAGAAAATGAATGGAAAAACAAGACCAGCTAATATGAAATACAATGGGCATAACACTTTCCTTAACTTGTTTGTTGTGTTTTTATTCCTAAATATTCCCAACAACAAAACAGAATATGAGGGTGAGGGGATTGCCCAATGAAACCCAGTCTAGACTATGTATGCCTGTTCTGCTGCCTATTCTACTCTGCTAACTGTATAAATATGTAAGTATAAACCAGCAAAACATATATGCAAACTATATTCAAAGACTGGAGCTTTCCAGGATGCTGTAGTAGGGTAATCAGGATATGGGGAGGAAAAAACAACAGGAGTCATTATGCATTATTCACCTGCATGTGGTTTCCTGGTCTCCTTTTAATGGTATTCGTGTTACTGTCAACCTCAAAAACCAAGTGCGGCTCAAAACCCATTCTGTCAACATCATCAGCAGCAGCACAATAAAGTCAAAAAGAAAAGAAAAAAGGAAATAGAAAAAGTCCTAAGCCAGAGAAGGACAGTAGACATAGATTGGCAACTGTGTGCTAAATAACAAAGCCTGGCAAATGGCAGAATTTGAGAAGAGTTCAGGAGTAGTAGCAGAATGCATGACACAACAAAGCATGCAAACATTGATCTACAAGACATCTGAATGAGGAGCAGAAGGTGCCAGGAACATGCATTAAACTCTGCATCCCTTGCATTTGCTGTGATCAAAGGATTCCAAAATGTAGAACAGAGCTTACTTAATTTTTTTATTCTAAGTTAAACATAATTACTGAACTAAAAAGGCATGCTGTAACCACAGGGAGATAAAAGGTTACACAGCAGCAAAGGAGAAAAAAAATGGGATAAATAAAAACAGGAGCGCAAAACTGATCTGGGGTGAGAAGGGTAGAGACAAGGTGAAGGATAGAAATGTGAAAATCATATAAAAAGAGGAAGGAAGAAAAATTCTGCAAGGGAAAAGAAGAGGAGGATGAGCAGGGATAGTGTATGGTAGTTAAGCCACTGCTTTCAGAAAGAGCTAAAGTCAAAATTATGTTCTGCTTCTCATTTATATGCCTATGGTATAGTACTTCTATTTAAGTGAATGGGGGCAGCCAGGGTAGTTTTAGGCATTCTCCTTATTTGAAATACACCTTCATAAACAACAGCCAGTGTGTCACCAGTCTAAGCGAAGGAACATGCAGATTCATATGTGCCGCACTGTAAGCAGTATCAAAATGCGCACGCACGCACACACACAAAAACAAAGTCAATTCCATGCAGAAGAAGAATATTGGAAGAAATTAAGTAAACATACAAATAAAGGCTATACAACGACTACATATTTTATTATTATTCTACATTCTTTATTTTTCATTTTAAAAAGCTCATGCAATTCCTTTAATCTGTTATTAGCACTGAAGGTATTACAATTGCATGGAAATGTAAACCAAGCCAAGAATTTTACTAACCCATGCAGTCAACAAAAGAAATACACATTCAAATTGAGAACTATTCTTCATAACAGCATAAACCAGGACTTGTTAAAGGCTATTTATTGGGATGGATAAATGGTTAAAAAAACAGCAAAAAACTGGATTTATCAAATTACACTTTGGATATGCCCTGGATTTAAACAAAAATATTGGGGTTCACGCAGTACAGGTACTTGAGTGGCACATACCAGGTAAGTTACACTAAAAACCCACTTAAACCCTCCTGTTTAATTAACTTCAAATAATATTCAACAACGGGAAAGTCACTAGGTTGAAATCTCTGTTCTAAACTAGACCAAGAGTCACATTAAGGGTAATGACAAACTATGCAAATTCTAGCCCCCCCCTCAGCTCCTGGCCCTGTCAATGTGCAGATTGATGACTGTTTGAACAGTAAACACAGGTCACTAGACAGGCCCATGTGATTTTCACTCACCTTGGACTGGGGCAATTTGAAGCATTTTGCCCCCTTCCATAGAAGGGGGAAAGTGCTAGAAATCACCCACCATGCCATTACCCACACATTCTCCATGTTTGTCTAGCCCAGAAGCACTGTAGACAACCCTAGCTTCAGTGAAGGCATGCAACATTTATCCAAAGTCAACTTGCAATATTTTGTATGGTAAGGTCATACCGGGCGTTTGATTTGCAAGCGAGAACGTGTAGCAGAAGTCAGTTCTCTTTCAGGTCTTTTAATTAGCTGGCTTCTGCTACATTGTTTCCAGAGTCAGAACACCTATCAATAGCAATTAAATGTACATATAACTTTAACAACCATTAAGAATATAATTAATGTATATCTCAGAATTAGTGAAGCTGCAGACAGTCGCATAAAACAGTAATAATACCACATAGGACAATTTGCTACTGGTAGTCCACATTAATTTAAATAGATCCAATTCTACTGTCTTCTAATAATTTTTTTTGCAAATGAATGAGTAAGAGGCACCACGGGAGCAGTAACACTTGAAGCTACAATGTCCTGTCTGATTTTTACTTCTGTTTGCTTCTGCATTACGAAGGAGAGGAAATTACGAAGGAGAGGAAATTACGAAGGAGGGGATAGCATGAAGAGTATCATGCTTTGATAATTTCACACATAGGACGTGTTTTTGTTAAATAATTTGATTGGGAACAATGTTTATTTAGCAAAGTTCTGCAACTTCAGTTATAATTTTGCAATATATGGAGATGTTTTCACTGTCCAAGTAGCAAAATATTATCTATTGGTATAAAAAACACTCTTTGTGCCTCTATGTTAAAAACTATAAAGTGATGTTCTGTGGGCTAGGAGCTGTGCGGTGTCATATGTGTTTGGGGTAGAGATGCATCGATTCCAGGATTCGGTTCGGTATTTGGCCAGGATTCAGTCTTTTTTAGCAGGATTCAGATTCTGCTAAATCCTTGTACCTGCCCAAACCGAATCCAAATATTTAAATTCATGTGGCTTTTCGTCACAAAACAAGGAAGTAAAAAAAAAACATTTTCCCTCCCTGATTTGCATATCCAAATTAGGGTTCGGATTCAGGCGAATCTTTCACAAAGTATTCAGGTGTTTGACGGAATCCAAAATAGTGGATTCATGCATGCTTAGGGGGGAAAGATAAGAATGCCTAGAAAGGATGTTCACATTTCAAAATACACAAACATGCATAATGCATTTTAATGAAAGATATAAGGCAACATGTACAACAAAGTCTATTTAATGGTGTCAATTGTCAACAGGCACTGCATGTAAAATGCCTATTTTCAGTGATCTAATTTTCTGAGACATAGTACAAGGCAACTTAGGGTTCAAAACATTTACAGTCTTGGTTTATGCCATTCACATGCGATCTGCATCCCATGTTTTGTGTAGAAATGTGTCATGCTACAAAAACTTGTGGCAGATTTCGTGCAAGGTTCTTACCACTAACAAGGCACTATCATCTGTGTGCTGGGAACGTCTGGATGGAAAGGAACACTGAGATGGAAGTTGGAAGAGATGAAGGAATGTAAAAAAACAATAAAAAAATTAAATGCAAATTTAAACTGAAAATAATATTACATGGACAGAGACCGTTGATGAAATGGAGGGTGGGAAGGAAATGACAAAACAAAAGGGACATTTCCTATGAAAACTGAAAAGAAACAGAGTCTGGGTCAGGTCACATATTGAGATGCAAAGTGAAATGCAAGGTCACTCTTATCTGGCCATTAATGACTTGCTGTCTCAGTTTGTAGCTTTAACTTATTTCCAAAGAAATTTAACATAATAGGAAACAGCCTGTCAAGGAAGACAACCTGAATTATTTCAAATCATGCTATAAATTACTCATTCCTTTTGACGACCTAGCTTTACTCATGAAGGGATATCCTTAACATCTGGATTTATGACACTGAATGAAATTATTCTATTTTGCATTTAAATGATACATTTTCAATAAAATTACAAATTTTTAATTACAGGTATGGGACTTGTTATCCAGAATTTTCAGGACCTGAATATGGGGCCTTTTCTAAGTCTACTAAAATATATGTAAATAAAATACACCCAATGAGATTGTTTTCCCTCTAATAAGAATTAATTATATCTTAAATGGGATCAAGTACAAAGTATTGTTTTATTATTACAGACAAAATGGAAATGCATTTTAAAAATGTGAATTATTTGATAAAAATGGACTGTATAGGATATGGCCTGCCGATAATTTAGAGCTTTTCGGATAACTGGTTTCTGGATAACGGATCTCATACCTATATTTTAATGTTATTTGAAAAATTTAACCGACATAAGAAAACAGTTTGTTTGTCTCTTACAATTCCCTCCTTTTTCTGACTACTCATACCATTGAAACATTTTACTCGTAGTCAGCTATCCTCAAGCCAAGAATCCAATTCCAACAATGCCTTACATTTGTCGTTGACAGAGCTGAGATGAAGGAGAAAGAGAAGTAAATGTAGATAAGGTGTGCTTCAAAAGCAGATTAAGCTCTTTGCAGCCCCGGGTGCACGCCGTACCCCCTGCCAGGGCAACGTATACATATAGTGAATAAAGCAGCAGCACTCCGGTATTTTTGAAAATTTGTAAATCTTTACTTAAATGCATTTAAGTAAAGATTTACAAATTTTCAAAAATACCGAGAAAGAGAAGTAGAAACCTGCAAAAGCTTTGTCTTCTTGGCTGGAAGAGAGCTGAATTCTGATACATTCTTACTGCTGTCTAGCAAACCGAGAAAGGGAAGAGCAACAGTAGACAGAAACTGCTTCAAATGTAATCTCATTCACAAAATACAGATGCTTAATGAATGTATATTGAAAAGTAACTTGGAATTACATAGTTTTCATAAAAAATGTAAAATGGCCATTACAGGACTTCCGGGGGGCGGGCCCAAGAGATGGCTGCTTTTTAATCAGAGCTCCTCCATCCATAGCGCCTATTCACGCTAAATACCAATTTTCTCCCCGGCACAATTGGACTGCCGGCTACTGGGAACAGAGGATAACCTGAGGGGACAAAAGGGTAAACACCTTACCACCCGGCTCCCCCTCATCTTGCGTCCCTGGAAGTCCCCGCTGCTGCACCAACTCAGAAAGCGGCTCGGGCGCCATCTCTGCGCAGCAACGCAGGAGGAGACGGCAGGTCGGGACACATCAGCGGTTAGGATATATCGCGCTGTCACAACTGTCAGTTCTAGTTGCCGGTCGGCGGGTGCTCTGACCGAGCAGCGGTGCTTCAAAGAGGCTGCGGATTACTGTGGGGTGCGCAGTCACGAACTGTTGGCCACGTGGAGACGCCATGTTTTAGAGATGCCATTATTGAGCGCCCTCCATCCACGGAATAACACTGGTGCTTATTACACATATAACCCGCTCTGCTTACGTGACAACACCCCAGTAATACTTTTGGCCATTACTTCCTGCGCAATCTTACCAGCAGGCCCAGGGGAAACGCCATATTTCGGCCTACCTGCTGACCTGACCGCTCCTACTACACTGCATAACTACAAGGTACCACACATAAATCAGGCACTGACAGCCTTGCAGAAGATTTATTCAGCACTTTGTCCACACTTTTACAGTAAAGGTACTGAGACACGGCTGCATTGCCACAGCTATACTGCAACCTGCCCCCTCTATCAACTATACCAGAACTCCAGACTCAGCCTCATTTCTGCAGTGACCTAGATTCGCTATAGGTTGGGTTTACCATTTGGCTGACTGGGCACTTCATATGGCAACCATGGTAAGGTTATCAGCCATACTATAAAAGTTTTTCGTCAACCTGCTGACTTTGTTTTACAAAATAGAGTTTAGTTAAAGATCTGCAGCACACCCCCTTCGACTCGATGGAGAATATGTAAAGGTTTACCTAACGCACACCCAAGGTCTTGCTTTACCAGTGAACGGTATCGCACTATATTATCCGGCCAATTCTCCTTTTGAAAAGGGAGCAGGATACCCTAGTTGGAGCTCGTTAATTCAACTCTTTCCTCATTTCTGCCAGAGACATGGATAAATTTCTCGGCCAATCTACAACTAAACCACAAAGACCGAACAGAACCAAACCGAAAGATAACAAAAAATCTGCTGAACAAATGGAGGGTGGAATCTGACTCGCTACACTCTCAGGCAGATATTCCCACTACCGCGGAAGATCTGGTCCATATCCTTGGTCCCTTGCTTGACCAGAAACTTGCTCCGATAAAGGAATCTCTAACTGAGGTCTTGCAGCAAGTGACACACCACTCCCAACGGCTGACGGCTGACGAAAGCGGAGGACCGCATATCGACTTTGGAAGATGACTTGGAAAAGGCCCAGAATATCATCAACACACAACAAAAGAAATCATCATCTTAGCCGACAAAATGGAAGAACCTTGAAAATCGCAGTAGAAGAAACAATTTGAGACTTATAGGGGTCCCAGAATCCGTTAAAGGCAAGATCTGGAAGATCTCTTAATTAAACTGGCTACCTTGTGAGCTCCAACTACCTCTCTCACCGCCCCCGTTTCAAATCGAGCGTTACCACAGAAATTGGCCACCTTTGAAAGAAGGGGCATCTAGACCAAGACAGGTTATTTTTCGTGTCCTTAATTTTGCCGACAAGAGCAAAGTCATTGAGGCCTATCGGAAGACAAAGGATTTGCAATTGATGGGCACAAGATTTCTCTTTTCAGGACTACTCGGCGTCAGTTTCAGCGAAGAGGCGAGAATTCTCACCCATTTGTAAATCTCTCTATTCCTCTGGATATAAATTTTCTTTGTTGTACCCACGAAACTGAAAGTTTTCAACAAAACAGATGGCAAACCACAATTCTTTGAGGACCCAGACAAAGCATTGGAATACATCAACACCCACCATTCCCCAAGATGGCTGATTACCTCCGGAGGTAATTCTATTCATCTTCGAGTTGGTTTCTAAGCTACTGTTGCTTGGCGCCCTTTCTCACCCATGGCTATCCTAATTTTGATAGACGTTTTTGATCGGCTACATTTTGAGATCGGGCATAATCCGACTGGCTCATCTCTCAAAACATGGAGACTCTTTATATTAGTCAGTGACATTTCGACTTGAGCCCTCATTAAGGGCAACTAGGGGATATATGCTACTGGACTTGATATCTGCGGAACTGTCTGCCTTAAGATTGCATTAAAACCCAAGATTTTTCAGCTGAGTGTGATATTGGACTGGGGTATCTTTCTGCTGAACTCAACCCCGTGAGGACAAGCTGACCTTCAGATGTTGAGATGGTGACTTGAAATGTGCTCAGTTTCTTACCTACTCTGTTTTAGGGGATACACTAGGTGAAAGGCTTAACGTGTTAGCTCTGTTTAAAGGTTCTGAGATTCCTAGTTTCCCTTTTTCAGCTACCTATCTTATCTCTACTATAGTTTAAACAAAATTAATCAGTTGTGTTTAACATGTTACTCCACGGTTCACGGAAACACAGTTCGGAATGTCTTCAATTATGGCTACGGGGTGGAATGAGTTATTCCTTGCCTTGTTGCTCTTTCTCTGATTTAATGTATTTATTCTAGTACATAGCGGGACCGCGGGTGTGCTCTATCAGTGACAGCTAGTTACACTGTCGCTAAACTCTGAGTCATGTAAATATTTTGTTATTGTATTTTTATGTTATGTTTTGGAATTTGGAATTTAAAATCTATCTACACACAACATGTTTCCCCATATCCTTCCTAGTGTTCCCAGACCCTGGTCCTGCTCGCTGGCCGACAGGCCAGACCGGAGCATTCTGTTGGATCAATTTGTTTTTTCTTCGAAGGGTATAGGATAACTTAAAATGAGCGGTAAGCAGCCTGATTAATCAGGATTATACATTCATGAATAAAACCTTCGAAAGATATAAAAAATTTATTTCATAGGAACGTTGGGGGACTTAGAATACACCTCTAAAAAGACCAGGGGCGAATCCGCCAATGAGGCGACGCTGAGGCCGCTCGCCTCAGGCGGCATCGGCCAGCTAGGTTTCCAGGGCGGCCCAAAAAGACGCCGCTCCTGGTGCCTTAAGAGCCCAATTTCCGGCTTTTGAACCGGAAATTTCGAGCCTTACGTAGGGCGAAGAGAGCGCCAATTGGCAGCTCCCCGCACTAGCGTGAATCGAGGCTTGGGGGGGCGGCATTACTAGAGCCGCCTCAGGCGGCATGGATACAGAAAACGCGCGCTGGTAAAGACGTAAGGTATCTCGATCATCTTAAAAGGGAGAAAGTACATATTGCACTTCTTCCAGGAAACGCATTGGCCTAGACAAAATACAATTTCCATGAAAGACAGGTGGATAGGTTCAATTAACAGCTTTCCTATGCATAAAGTCCAGAGGGGTAGCAATTGTAATAAATGCTTCTTTACATTGCAGGAGGGGAAAAACTTATAAAGATAAATTGGGCAGATACTGATTATGGACTTGGATATTCAAGGGACGAACTATACCCTTGTAAACGAAATAATGATTCAATTTTCTTTGCAGATTGCCTTTCGAATGTAATTCTTGGTGGAGACATGAACACAGTGAATGACCCGTATATGGATAAATCAGGTACATCTCTCATTCACACATTGAGACGTATCAAACCACTCCACACTTTCTGTAACCATCTTTTATTAAAGGATGTCTACAGATATTTATACCCTGACACTAGAGACTACACCTTTTATTCTGCAGTCCATAACTCTCATTCGAGAATTGATTACTTTTTTCTCTCTATCCACCTCCTCGCATCACTAGAAGACACCAGTATAGGTAACATAGACATCTCAGATCATGCACCTATGAGAATGACACTGAAATTATTTAATCCACAGCCTTTTTCTTCTAATTGGAGATTTCCAGCATATCTATACCATAACGACGATTTTAGAACCTACATTAAACAACACTGGGCTAATTATATCGATGATAATTTGGTACACTGGGAGGAAAAAAATTTGCTGTGGGCTGCTGCCAAGCCAGTTCTACGGGGTCACATAAAAGCCTACCTCATTAAAAGGAAAAAATCGTTTGATGCAAGGTACAAATTACTACAAAATGAGCTCACCCATGCTTATAAATCCTTCAAACTTACTAATTCACTTACTGCAAAAAAAAATACGCAGAAACGAAGGCTCTTTTTAACACTTTATTGACAGAGCAAATGCAACATAAATTAAGCCATACGGCAAACAGATTCTATCGCTGGGGAAACAGATCAGGTAAATTATTAGCTAATATAGTCAAGAGCCAACAAGGGTCTACTTTTATTCAGAAACTTAAAACACCCACTGGCTGGGCACGTGATACGTCTGACATTGCCACATTGATGACAGCACATTTCAAAACACTTTACCAAAGAGTTCCTGATTCTCCTGAGCCCGGTCTCAAATTTCTTCAGGAAGCCCATCTGAATAAACTTACGGTCCAGGATAGGGAAATCTTAGATGCACCTATAACTGAAGCAGAAGTCTCAATGACGGTCACAAAACTTAAAAACGGCAAATCCCCAGGTCCTGATGGATTGGGGGTGGAATTTTATAAATTATTGTTGCCAGAAACGACTCCTTTACTTACGTCTCTATACAATGGTGTATTACAAGGTACCCCATTATGGGACAAGGCGGCCGATGCCAGAATTATTTTGCTACATAAGGAAGGCAAAGACCCTACTGACCCATCTTCGTATCGACCAATATCATTATTAAATCAAGACCTCAAAATTATGACGAAAATTATGGCTACTAGGTTGCAAAACATTCTTCCCCGTATACTTACCTCTAATCAGATGGGCTTCCTTAGGGATAGGCATCCGGTTCGGGCTATCAGACAAGCTATCGCCACAATCTATCAGTGTAACCTAGAAAAAAGAAGACAGGGATTGCTCCTAAACTTAAATGCTGATAAGGCCTTTGATAGGATCTCCCATGCACACATTCGTAGGCTCTTAAAATTCCAACATTTTGGAATTCATATGCTTAACCTATTCAAAACTTGTATGATGCTCCTCAGACTTTTGTAACAGTTAATGGCTACAATTCAGAATCATTCGACATTCAACGAGTGACTAGACAGGGCTGCCCTCTTTCGCCTCTACTATTCAACATTGCGTTGGACCCCCTTATAAAACATCTTCTTTTAAATGAAACATTTGCAGGCATACCACTTGGACATATTAGACATAAAATAACAGCCTTTGCGGATGATATTTTGCTGTTTATTCATCGCCCTCACACAGAACTGGCTACGATCCTAGATACCATACGGATATTCAGTACTTTTGCAGGCTTTCGGATCAATCTCAATAATCTGAAGCGTTAGAACTTGGTGGCCCGGGGACTACAACACTTGGGAATACCGAATTCCCTTTTAAGAGGGCACAATCCTACATAACATATCTGGGTATTAAACTGCCGAAAAAACATACAGAGCTTTACTCACTCAATATTAGACATACTATTGATAACATTCAACAAGATCTAAATAAATGGGACTCACTAAACCTAACCTTTTTGGGGAGAATTCATCTAATAAAAATGATTTTATTTCCTAAATTACTCTATCAACTACAAATGCTACCTTACAGCATAAAACCATCCGACTACAAAAGGCTACTTAAAATGTTGCGGACTTTTATCTGGAAACAGAAACGTCCGAGGATGAGTCTATTCAAATTGCAACAGACCAAAGCCTTGGGTGGGGTTAACTTTCCAAATATTCGGGAATATAATGAGGCAGCATTACTACGTTTCGCTGGGGACTGGATGTATAATAGGGACACATATGCCTCAACAGAGCTTGATCAGCTCCTGACAGGAGGTCTCTCCCTTAACTTTCTTTTGCACACTCCATTAAGGGATATTCCACAAGATATGCGTGAACACCCCTTATTTATAGACACTTATAGAACATGGCATTCAGTGAGGCGCTTGTTACTCCATTTATCTGTCCTGGCTCGATAATCCGACATTTCCGATGGGGAAAAATAATAACACTCTAGTGGAATGGCATCAGGCCCGGACTGATAATCTGTCTAAACGGGCAAATGCCCGTGGGGCCGCTCTGTTTTTTATTAAGTGGGCCGCTCCTGATCTTATTGTCGGGGACTTGTAACTTTCACTACTCTTAGAAACCCCACCAAGTTCCCTTCCCCCAGCCCTTAGTACTGACTTTGTGGAGCAGTGACACGGATCTTTCTGCAGCTGTGCTGTCTCCTGTACGTCTCCTAACAATCGGCTCTCGGCTAGCAGGCTGCAGTACAAACAGCAGACATGATCAGTGGATTGCAGAGTGAGCACCACAGTGCACCGTATGCTGTTTGCAGCCTGTCAGCTGAGAGCCGATTGTTAGGAGAAGTACAGGAGACAGCACAGCTGCAGAAAGATGTTTTAGTGAGTTGTGCTAACATGAAATACAAAGGCCCCTGACTGTGTAATGTGGTGTTTGTCATTGGTCTGGATGTTGGTAATAGGGCAGTCTCTGGGCAGAAGGAATATGGGGGGGGTCAAGGAATGAAGTGGGGGGACTGACCTGCACATGAGAATTACAGGGATTTCAGCTGGAATGTATCATTTGTGTGTTATAGACTGGGCTGAGGATTATTAGTCTGCTTCCATGGCTGCCCTTTTCTGTTTCCTTATTCTACAACTGCCAGTTTACTGAGCTCTGTGTGTGTGTGTGTTTGGGGGGGTCGCCTGACCCCTTCTCCCCCCCAGCTGTCTTGGGGTTGCTTGTCCTCCCGGGTCAGTCACTTGACAGTCACCTGTGCTGTCTAGAGTCACTTGAGATAGGGACAACTTCATTATAATTGATAAGAAGAAAATTACCGGCACTCAGGACTCCATGCAAGCGGGCCATGCCTTGCGTGTTTATTAAACGTAACATTTCAGGGGCGTACCCATTTGTTAGACTGACGAAGGGGTACGCCCCCTGAAACATTACGTTTAATAAACACGCAGTGCCTGGCCCGCTTGCATGGAGTCCTGACTGCCGGTAATTTTCTTTTATCACGTATTGCTGAGGGTGCCAATTCCCCTTTTTTTACTGAGCACCGGACCAATTTTGGCATGAGAGGCCAGGGTGTGCTGTTGGGTTTTGTAATTGGGCAGAACTATAGGTTCCATGCAGGATGCTGCCACTTTGTGATTTGTCTAAGTTGGAAAACTGGGCAGCAAACTGGAAAATGAGGTTCAATGTTGATAAATGCAGGTTATGCACTTTGGCAACAATAATATAAACACAAGTTATACACTAAATGGCAGTGTGTTGGGAGTTTCCTTAAATGAGAAGGCTCTTGGGGTTTTTTGTAGATAACAAGTTGTCTAATTCTGGGCAGTGTCATTCTGTGGCTACTAAAGCAAATAAAGTTCTTGTATAAAAAAGGGCATTAACTCAAGGGATGAAACATAATTGTGTCTCTTTATAGGTCCCTGGTGAGGCCTTATCTGGAGTATGGGGGCAGTTTTAGACTTCAGTCCTTAAAGGAGAATTCAACCCATTTGCAAAAAACCCTTTACCCCCCACCCCACGTAGACCTCCCTCCCTCCTCCCCCAGGCTAACTGCCCCCCCGGGGGAAATGTCCCATACTTTATACTTACCCCTCGGTGCAGATTCTGGCAGCGGACTTCATGGCATCCATCTTTCGGGTCCTCTGTAAGTTGAGTGGGAAACCCGCATTTTAGGCCCATGTGCAGTTGGAGCCGTTTGCCGGTTTGGACAACTGCGCATGCGCTAAATTCAACGGAAATTGCCGAATCGCTAGAAGAAGACCTGGAAGATGGATGCCGTGAAGTCCACTGCCTGAATCTGTGCAGAGGGGTAAGTATAAAGTATTGGGCATTTCCCCGGGGGGCAATTAGCCTGGAGGGAGGGGGGTACGGGGTTTTATAAATGAGCTGGAGAGAGTGCAGAGACTAAGTGCAACTAAACTGGTTAGTGGGAGAGAAAAGTTAAATTATGAGGGGAGACTTACAAGGTTGGGGTTGTTTTCTCTGGAAAAAGGCGCTTGCGAGGGGACATGATTAGACTTTACAAGTACATTAGAGGACATTATAGACAAATAGCAGGGGACCTTTTTACCCATAAAGAGAATCACCGTACCAGAGGCCTCCCCTTCAGACTAGAGGAAAAGAAGTTTCATTTAAAGGAACAGAGTAGGGGGTTCATCACAGTCAGGACAGTGAGGTTGGGGAATGCACTGCCGGGTGATGTTGTGATGCTGATTCAGTTAATGACTATAAGAGGGACTTGGATGATTTCTTGGACAGACATAATACAAAGGCTATTGTAATACTAAGCTCTATAGTTAGTATAGATATGGGTATAGATCATTTATGTGAAAATAGGGAGGGGTGTGTGTATGGGGCTGGGTTTTCATTTGGAGGGGTTGGACGTGATGGACTTTGTCTTTTTTCAACCTGATCTAACTGTGTAACAGACCAAAAGGCAGGATGGTACTTCCCTAATTTGCAGATTCCCATTCTCCCCGTCCCCCCAACAATCAGTGCAGATGAATGCTGGATACAAATCCCCCTTAATTTCTTCTGCCTTATGGTGTTTGTTACTTTACTATGTTCAGTTCCCCAACATTCCCTTATCAAAACTGTTGCAAGGATTTGGCTGGCTTTCCTCTGTTTTCCCACTGTGACACCATTCACCCTTTTCTTCCCTTAAAAAGCCATTCTGATTTTTAACTATCAAAAAAATAGGACTGATATACACGGAATTGTTTTTGTGCCATCTTCCTATGAGTTCTGGGGTATTATACTCGGAAATGCCTTTGTGCCATCTGTTATGAGTTTTAGGGTACGTTATACATTATATGTGTGGATGAGTACAAAACCATTGTGTGTTTACATGTGGGCTGCTTTGATTTTTTTGCCCGGGCTGCTTTTTACTCCCAGTCCGGCCCTGAATGGCATAACCGAAATCTGAAAATTGTTAGAGATATTGTCAATGACACTTTCACTGTATTGCCCAAAGACAAGCTTCTCCAGAAATTCCCATTCCTGGCGAATGACTATCTGCTACTGAACCAAATTGTCCACTAAGCCACGAAAGTGTTGAGGCGTCTTTCCACGACAGATAAAGATAACCCAGTAAATCTACTGTGGCCCAGATGTAACACAATCAGAACCATCTCCCAGATTTACCGCTTTATTAGGACTGCTCTGTCGACTGAAGCACAGGACAGATCTTTACTCAGATGGACTTCTGTGATCCCACAAACAGAGGCCTCCCAAATACTTCAGTATCATGCAAAAACAATGCAAGCAATTTCTGTTAGCAAGTATCAAGAAATGGCTTTACAGGTATTGCATGGCTCTTATCTTACTCTTAGGCGGCATCACATGGGTACTCTAAATTCGGATAATTGTCTGAGATGTCATCAACCCCGGGCTGACCTTGTGCACTGTCTTTGGCTCTGCCCTATCATTCAGCAATTATGGGGAGAAGTTCAGATATACTGGAAGTCTCTGACTCAACGAGTAAACGTTTTTACGCTAACATGGGCAATTTTTGGGATACCTCCTCCACACCTGAAGCTTTCGTATTCTGAAAGGCAGCTGGCAGAAAGGTTAATGGCTGCAACCCGGAAAACCATATTGCACCATTGGCTTTCTCCATCTGAACCCCCCCTATCTCTGGTCAAACAAAAGCTACACCATATATTTCACATGGATTGGGTGGAATCCACTACAAACAAAGAACAATTTACTGATAAATTTTTTTCGACATGGATGAGTTACATTCAATCACTCCCAATTCATACTAGACATTTAACGATATATGCATTTAGATACACTACGTGGTATGATACGGAACTATTACTCGATAATGCTAATGTCCAAGACACAGACCGGTATATTCAAGATCTCCTACGCTCTCAGGACCAACCGCCACGAACGCCCCCCAGGAGCCACCACATAAATCAGATATTAAGAACAAGGTATTCTTAATTGTTTTTCTTTTCCCTTTCAATGATATGTATGAGGAAAATGCTGTTGTGTATTGTACGTTTGAAATCTATTAATGATGGATTTGTCCGTCTTTTTTTTTTTCTTTTCGTAATTCCGAATTCCTTTGTGTTTGTTTTTTTGATTTGTTATAAAATTTCAATAAAGACATATTAAAAAAAAAACAAAAAAAAAAACATGGCCATTACATTAAGTGCTTATCACCTATTAGCCTCTTAACCACCTTAATTTGCAAAACTAATAGCATAAAGGCAGTTACTCTTGCCTAGACACAATAAATTAAATTTGTAAATACAAAACAGAACCATTTACAGAAGTTAAAAGTGTATTTGTGTCGACCATTGCTAAGGTTGGGAAGTATTTAGAAGACCATGTAATTTTAAGATAAATGTCAAATTTTACGCCACTTGAATACATATTTGGGACTTAATCTCACCTGATTGTTGAGGATGCTCTTTCTCTCAGGGCTCAGGGATATACTCTGTATAAATAATTAACAAAAATGTTATCACAGTATCAAAGAATTGGTTAATATGCCATATTGCGGAAGAAGTACTAGTCAAGGTAGCTGGAAGGAAAGGGTCAGTGGGTAATATCGTTATCATTATTACTACTAACACATGTATAAAATGCAACAATATTATGTAGTTCAGTACCACAGAACACTCTTGATGTTACTATGTAAAAGGATACACCATCTGGGTGTGTGCAAGATAAGGAGTCAGCAAAGTAATAGCTGTAGAACTTTGCCTTTTAAAGGGATATAGTATAGTATATACAAAAAGGGGGGTTGTGGGAGCACTCAAAAGGCTAAGTTAAAGTATATTTAAGTACAATGGAAGGGCTACTTTTTAATGCACATTCCCTGGTCCCCTGTCTCATAAGCAATTCTGTATAAATGCAAGTGCATGTGTTTCCAAAGTTATGATCATAAAGTTGATAAGCCACCATTACACGGCAAGCTAAACCCCATACGGTGGTCCCTAACTCATAATATAAAAAATCTTTTACTTCTCTGCATAGTAGCATTACTTGTAATCAGTGTCTTGTTGAACCTTGATTTCAGTCTGTGAAGTATAGTATATTTAAGTATGGATATGTTAAATGAGGGTAATTATTTTTATAATTCTTATTTTAGTAATTTTGTAATATTTTAATACCATGTAGGCAAAAGAGATAAATGGCCAGAGCGAGACTACCAGCTCTATAACTCCTCACCCTGCTAAGGGTGGTGGCAGACGGGGAGATTAGTCACCCAGCGACTAATCTCCTTTACTGAGAGTGACTAATCTCCCAGAATTGGCATCTCTTTGGCAAGAATATGAATCTCCGGTGGGATCGATTTGGATTTCCGAAGTCGACCTAAGCTGCCTCAGGCTGGGCGACTAATCTCCCATCTACCACCACCCTTCTAAAACTAAGCCTTGTGCAGTGTTAGACTCCCAAAGACAAAAATAACTATTTTCATTTAATGGTTTAGATTTCCTTTCAAATTTAGGGATTATAAGGGAAACCTACTTTTAAGGAGCCAAGCAAAGAATCAGTCTGTGATAACCCCCTTCTTATTCTCTCTTCTTCATATCGCTGAGCTGCTATTTGTGCCTCTCTCCTAGTGCTTTCTAGCAAAACTCTCTTGCGTTGTAGATCTGTGTCTGCTTGTGTTACCTGTAACAAGCCAAAGAGTTAAACTTTTAATTGGTATCAGAACAGAACTAATGGCTGCCACTTGGGTTTTCTGTTTGTAGTTGTTTTTGGTGAAGGAAAATAAGTTTGCTTGCTTTTCCCAGTGACATTATTACAGATTGAGTTTTTTTCTGTTAAAGTAGAACTAAAGCCTAACTAAAGAAATAGGGTAGAAATGTTGAACATTATGTTTTGGGCTTCTATACCAGCCCAAGGCAACCACAGCCCTTAAGCTGTAAAGATATGTGCAGCTGAAGATGCCCCAGTAGCTCCCAGTCTTCTTTTCTGCTGAGAAATGTCACAATATAAGGCTGATTAGTACTTAATACTAATACTTGATACAGACTACTACACAGTAGCTCAGAGACCAGGTATAGATGCGGGTTATGGATCTTAAAGGGATACTGTCATGGAAAAACATGTTTTTTTCCAAAACACATCATTTAATAGTGCTGCTCCAACATTTTGTCAGTTTCCCAGCTGCCCCAGTCTTGTGCCTGTACTTAAGAATGGAAATACTTTCTGGCAAGCTGTTATTTCTCCTACTTAATGTAAATGAATCAGTCTCAGTGGGACTTAGCTTTTACTATTTAGTGCTGTTCTTAGATCTTCCATGGAGCTTTTATCTTATGTTAGGGAGTTGCTATCTCGTTACCTTCCCATTGTTCTGTTGTTAGGCTGCTGGGGTGATATCACTTCAACTTGCAGTACAGCAGTAAAGAGTGATTGAGAGCACAAGTCCCATGACTAGAGGTAGCTGGGAAATTGACAATATGTCTAGTCCCATGTCAGATTTCAAAATTGAATATAAAAAAATCTGTTTGCTCTTTTGAGAAATGGATATCAGTGCAGAAATCGGTTTGCTCTTTTAAAAAATGGATTTCAGTGCAGAATTCTGCTGGAGCAGCACTATTAACTGATGTGTTTTGAAAAAAACATGTTTTCCCATGACAGTATCCCTTTAAATGTGGCAAACTCTACACTTTTGAACATTTTTTTTTTTAAACTTTTTAACACTATTTTTGCCCCAGCCCACATTTGATGATGTCACTGGTTTGCAGCAATAGCTGCTGGTAGCATATTGGGTTGTGAATAGGGCAGTTGCGGGTCAGGCCATCAATCAAAGCAGGGGAAAATTTAGGTCGCAAGTCTGGGTTTTAAAAACATGGACCTGTGCAGGACTCCACCTTATGCAATACTAAAATGGAGAACTACGTAATAATTGTTACAAAAACTAAAAGGAATAAGTGGGAAATTCATTTAAACATTATATTTTTAAAAACGACTTTCTGTTATTACAAAGCTGTACTGATTGAATCAGACCTCTCTGTCTACCGAAGCAATAAAGTAGTATTAAGGGCATCTTCTCTTTCAATTAAGTTTATTTTTAAAAACAACCCAAAGCAAGATTGCACATTTAAGATAAATAATGTAGAGACTTTGCAGCAGTGTGATGAATTAGTAATGGCAACCTCCCTTCTATAAATGAGATAGTGGTATTTGTGTGGCTATTTTGTCCATTGAAGTTTACAACAAATGTAAATCATGCTTTTTCATATCTTTGTACAGGTGGAATATTACTGAAGGTTCCTAAATAGACAACCGTTTTGGAGCTGCAATGCAATGAATGAACCCCAACATTAAATTTTCTGTTCCATAT
Organism: Xenopus laevis; assembly: GCF_017654675.1. Classification (NCBI taxonomy): domain Eukaryota; kingdom Metazoa; phylum Chordata; class Amphibia; order Anura; family Pipidae; genus Xenopus; species Xenopus laevis. The sequence goes on from NC_054379.1 coordinate 106,083,061, forward strand.
TGCCCAGCTGTCCAAAATATTCTGAAATAAGCACAACATGTCTAGAATATATCTAAGGGACCAAATAGCGAAAAGATACAAGTCTACCTTTGGCAACAACAGCATCAATATAAATGAAATGCAGTCCAAATAACGGTTTACTTTTTATGAACACAGATACAGTACTTACTTGGCTGGAGTTGGGTGTTGTGGAAAGCAAGTGACTAGCATCCAGAGGTTGCCTGAAAAAGAATAAATATACAGTTATAACAGTGTCTTTACAGTATGAATTGACTAGTAACAAAAGAGCTAAATCTATATGGACACCTTTCATTTTGCATTCGTGGTGACAGTTGCCTTTCTTTGTTGTGCAAAATGCTTAAGGATTCTGGTCTTCTTAGATCTTCTCTTTCTCTGTCAAAGAAGACAACATTTTAACACTTTGGTAGAAGTCATGTAGGTTATTCAATGCCTCACATGGCAAACTCCCTGAAGAAGCCGAAGTCCTTTAATTATTTGATAATAGTGGATATAGATTAATAGATGCCACTAACCTGGTTCGATGTAAAATGATCTTTCCATCAGCTGTTCTCATATCTTTCACTGATGATTTTTTCACAGGAGATCCCTATAAAAAGCATAACATGTCAAAATTAACCTATTCCAGCATGGAAAAATACAATAAATTGCAATGTGACAAACAGAATTGCATTCACAAATAATCTCACCTCATTGGAAATTCGTCTCTCCTCTATGTAAGAGATAAATTGTGAGCTCAGACTATTTCCTCTGGATAGCCTATTGTCCTCCTCCTCCTCTTCTGCAGCAGAGCTATCTATATAATCTATTTGATCTAAATCATGTTCCACTATTTAAAGAGAAAATACAGTTACCATACTGGTTTGCAACTAACCAGCCTCTCTTATAACTTTACACTGTTAGATAGGCCTTACCACCACCGTTGGGAATAACAGAGTTGCTCCTACTCTCTTGCAGATGATGTTCTCTCCGAAGTCGCTGCTCTCTGCCTGCATCGCTGTTTCTTACAGTTAGTTCTGAGAACTCATCAGTTGGCTTTATGAAAAATAAGATTGAAATAAAAAAATAAACACCTCAGATTTGAACGAGATATCTATCTTAAAAAAATGTATGTTTGTGTGTGCTCAAACTATATATGGTTGGGTGGTCGTGTCCTACACCTAGAGGGATGGAGTTAACACATAGGTGATACTTTCCGACAAAAGCTCCCTTGTAGTTTAGCGTAAGGGTTCAGATTCAGTTCAACTGAACAGTAATGACTGGCATATTGTGTGTTTTAAAATTCACAAAATCACCACATCTTACAGCAATATGGGAGTAAGGGATCCATTATAGGGAAACCCATTACTCAGAAAGCTGCTAAGTAGGGGATGATCATCTCCTATTGAGTCCATTTTAAGCAAATAAACCAATACAAATTATTTCATTCTTCTCTGTACTAACAATACTTTGTACTTGACGTTTAAATGTATTTTAGCAGACTTAAGGCATGGAAATTATTGAAAGATCCCTTATTCGTCAACCACCTGTAATTTTCTGGTGGTTACACATATTACACATATTAGAGCTACAGTTTTTTTTTTGCTTTTTTTTAAACAAAGTTTTTACCTCATTGCCAGACCACCTCTTGTCGCCACTATCCACACTGTTAAAACCAGAGTCCAGACATCATCACGGCTGTAATGAGAAGGACACCTACTTTATGATCTATTTGTGCATGAAAACCATGGGCAAATATCACAATACCTTCACTGTTGCAAGTGATTTGTTTACAGGTAAATGGTCTTTGGGATTTAAAAAGAAAGGAAAAAACTAGTTCCTATTACAACTAACTTTTGTTGTAAGTAATTGAATGATGGCAGAAGCAGTCTATTATACAAGAGGAAAATTGTTAAGGGAATGCTAACAATCTGATTCCAAAAACAGTTATGCCTTTTAGATTACCCACTGTGAAACTGCATGACTAAACTGTTTGCAGTCAGGAGAGCATACTAATAAACCAATTTATATTTCATAAAAAGGTGCGAATACCCCAGAAAGTTATATATAATTCTGGAAAGTACACATTTTCTGGAATACAAAATGGATAAATATTTCTTTCTACTACAAACTACCAAAAGGCAGCAACTAATCTCCCATTATCATTAGGCACCAAGATAAACTATGAATGCCAGGGGTGTACTGAACAGTTTCATGCCCAATGTGCATAGGTTTACTAAAGTATATGGCATTTAGGGGATTATTTACTAAGCCTCAAATTCTTTTAGGTAATCTTACCTAAAAAAGCAGCAATGCTAATAATCTAGTAACCAATACAAACCAAATGTGTATGCGTTGAAACAGGTTGCAAATAAATTATACCTGCTGAATGGCTCAGTGGGTTATAGACCTTGTGCAAACTTGATATTTGCATTGCTCCATGAAAAGAAGCAGGAATGACATAAAAGTTCTACAAAGAAAGAAAATCTCTCTACATTGGAGTTAAAAGTGCTCTGCTTACGCTCTTTTCTATTGAGTGATGCAGCAGCCACTATGCAACTATGCTGCAGTGACAACTGGAAAACCACAGCCAGGCCAAATAAAACTTACTTTGAATATTTTCAGGATTAGCCGATGGCTGGTTGCCTGGAGACATCATCACACTACCTTTGTAAAATATTTTAGTCTATGTAGCTTCAGAGGGCAACAAATGATGAATCAATAGCGTGTAAAACAAAATCAAAATAAGAACGTAATATCAGTACTTAAGAACATAAACTATAACGCAACATATGCAGCAGTGATGTAAGTCTGTAGCCTGGCCCTGGGCAGCACTTGACTATTAGAACATATTAGGGATGCACCGAATCCAATATTTTGGATTTGGCCGAACTCCCAAATCCTTCGCGAAAGATTCGGCCGAATACCGAACTGAATCCTAATTTGCATACGCAAATTAGGGGTGGGAAGGGGAAATCATTTTTTACTTCCTTGTTTTGTGAGAAAAAGTCACGCGATTTCCTTCCCCGTCCATAATTTGCATATGCAAATTAGGATTCGGATTGGCCAGGCAGAAGGATACGGCCGAATCCTGCTGAAAAAGGCCGAATCCTGAACCGAATCCTGCATTCGGTGCATCCCTAGAACATATGAATCAACGTAATATCTTACCAAGTGCTAAAACCAAGTGTTCTCCGGTCATAATCAGGAATATCGGGGGCATTCTTGCAGGCTTCAATGTTCAAGTATTTGAATATATGGATTTTACCTTTGGTACATATCTGTTTAAATGTAAAAAAAAAAGTAATGTAACCATCATATGTCACAAACTAAATAAGCTAATCATAGCAAGCTTTCAAAACATTGTAAATGGATGTGGACAGTGAAGAGCAGTATAATGTTTACCTTTGTTAGCAACTAAAAAAAACAAGACAACGTGAAATTAAATCTATACCCTTTACTGGATAAATGAATACATTAATCTGATGAATGGACTTGAGAACTGGTGAAGCTTGAAGTTAAAAATCTATTCAGTCAGGAAATAAAAGCCATTGATTTATAACCACAGTATTAATTACTAACAACTGCATGGAAAAAATCTATGTTTTTTTTTGGTTTTTTTTTAACCGTTTTACTCCTATCTTGACTCTGCAGAGCACAGGCTCCTTACTGGATTAAACCATTGCTTCAAAAGATCAGGGGCGCTCCGCCAATGAGGCGAGCTGAGCCGCTCGCCTCAGGCGGCAGCGCCAGACAAGATTCCAGGGGCGGCAAAAAGCCGCTCCTGCACCTTTAAGAGCCGAATTTCCGGTTTTTAAACCGGAAATTCGGCTGCGCTATTGCGAGAGAGCGCAATTGCGCTCTCCGCAATCGTGTTCCTGCCTCCCCTCGCCGACAGGTAAGTCGGTGCGGGGGGCGGCATTGCAGGAGCCGCCTCAGGCGGCTCCTTCCCCAGAAACGGCGCTGCAAAAGATGTACAATGTACTAGCGGAAAAAAACAGTGCATACTGGAAGGTGTTACCTGGAGATTCAAAGTTTAACAAAAAAAATTTAAGCGTTGATATTGAACTGTGAAATTGTAAAAGAAACTTCAAAAGATGTACAATGTACTAGCGGAAAAAAACAGTGCATACTGGAAGGTGTTACCTGGAGATTCAAAGTTTAACAAAAAAAATTTAAGCGTTGATATTGAACTGTGAAATTGTAAAAGAGGGCATATGAAATGTAATGCTTATATAATGTCAGACCACTTTTTGGTTAATATTTGATACTAGACTAAGCTCACAGCACATAGGACAGGCAAAGACAGGTGAAAGGTGCAGTACATTCCCTTGTTCAACACAAGAATAGGGTTTGTGCTCAACATAATTTTTGCCTATTGTTAAAAAAAAAACAATAAAAAAACAAACAAACCTATGATTTTTTAGCTTAGCAAGGCAAACAGGAAAATATACTCCGTGTTTGGCTCTTGTGACATAGATACCGTATATACTCGCGTATAAGCCGGGTTTTTCAGCTCCCAAAATAAGCTGAAAAATGCTGCCTCGGCTTATACGCGGGTCAGTTAAAAAAAATTACCTCTTCCGTGCTGATGGCTGCGCCTGCGCCTTCCCTCTCTTGCTGACTGCTGCCTGGCTGCCGCCCCTGACTCCCAGGCTAGGGAGTGTGTGTGCCCGCGGTGCGCGCTCCCTGCAAGGCGTGCTGCTGCTAGTGGTGTCAGAGGAGGAGAGAGTCAGGGAGGGTGCCATAGAGAGAGAGAGAGGTCTGAGCCCGGCTGTGTGCGGCTGGGAGAGTCCGTGGGGATGAGCCAGACAGCGGGCGGCAGAGCTGAGGGACAACAGAGGAGAGAGTGAGGCGAGACCGGCAGCAGCAGCTTAGAAGGCGCAGGACAGGGCAGAGTGGGACACACGGACAGACGCTACCACTGACTGCGGGGGGAACGCCTCGCACTTCTGCAGCCTGACATGTATGTGATCATCATTAACAGCATGGACTGTCTGTAGGCTGCATATAGTCTGTCCCCCCCCTCTCTTTTGTGTCTGTGTGTGATTCCTACTGTGGTCTTTTGTCTGTCACCCTCTTTGTGTTTGTGTGGGCTCACTGTGACCTACTCTGTGTGTGTGTGACATTCTGTGTGTGAGACATTCTTTCATCTGATCTGTGCAAAATAGCCCCTTTTGTCCTTATTCTAATAATATCACTTTGTACTATACAGAACAGGGAGTGACACAACAAAGTGTGATGTGTTTGAATGTTACTGTTGTCACTCGTCAGTCACAATATTTCCCAGGGAACATGAGATCCATGCAGCTGCCAGATACTATCAGTGTAACTGTTACTCATGTACTCTCTAAATGTGTAAGTAGGCATGGTGTGTGGAGGCGTGACATGATTATTGAAACTTACCAGTAGCTGCTGCATTTCTCACCCTAGGCTTATACGCGAGTCAATAAGTTTTCCCAGTTTTTGTAGGTAAAATTAGGTACCTCAGCTTATACACGGGTCGGCTTATACACGAGTATATACGGTAATTAGATAACCAGTGCACAGGTAATTCCTCTGCACAAAATGGACTTTTGTTTATCTTCAAGCCAAAATAGTCAAAACAAATAGCTAAGAGAATGGGGCTGTTAATACAGACTTCATAATTTATTGTTCTCTCTCTCTCGCTCTTAAAGGACATGTCAACTCCTACAACAAAAATCTTATAAGCGATATGCCTTGTTACATGTTTTACATACCTAGTATTGCAGCCCTTGGAAAGTGATCCGTTTAGCAGCTCTGTTGATTTTGGCTGCCTGCTGCTGTCCTGCACTATCTGCCTCTCTCCCCCCTCCCTTCGGAATGCAAGCTGTAGTCTGGCCAGACGCACATGCGCACTTGTCTAAACTAATCTAGCACATGCGCAGTTTAGTTGAATCGGCCTCAGCAAAGCCATCCAGCCGCATCATGAGTGACCTCTGTGTCTTCATTCCGCCAATCAAAAATAGCATTGGCGGTTGCTAGTGACTGTATTCTGCCAAGCTTTAGCTCTCTGCTCCCCCCGCTTCTAGCACATATGTCATGCACACACATATCAGTAGATTCAGGTCAGGACTTTGACTAGGCCACTCCAAAGTCTTCATTTTGTTTTTCTTCAGCCATTCAGAGGTGGATTTGCTGGTGTTTTCGGGTCATTGTCCTGCTGCAGCACCCAAGATCGCTTCAGCTTGAGTGACGAACAGATGGCCGGTACATTCTCCTTCAGGATTTTTTGGTAGACAGTAGAATTCATGGTTCCATCTATCACAGCAAGTCTTCCAGGTCCTGAAGCAGCAAAAACAACCCCAGACCATCACACTACCACCACCATATTTTACTGTTGGTATGATGTTCTTTTTCTGAAATGCTGTGTTACTTTTACGCCAGATGTAACGGGACGCGGCACCTTCCAAAAAGTTCAAACTTTTGTCTTGTCGGTCCACAAGGTATTTTCCAAAAGTCTTGGCAAATCATTGAGATTGTTTTTTAGCAAAATTGAGACGAGCCTTAATGTTCTTTTTGCTTAAAAGTGGTTTGCGCCTTAGAAATCTGCCATGCAGGCCGTTTTTGCCCAGTCTTCTTCTTATGGTGGAGTCGTGAACTGACCTTAATTGAGGCAAGTGAGGCCTGCAGTTCTTTAGATGTTGTCCTGGGGGTCTTTTTGTGGCCTCTCGGATGAAGTTGTCTCTGCGCTCTTGGGGTTAATTTGGTCGGCCCGGCCACTCCTGGGAAGGTTCACCACTGTTTCCATGTTTTGCCATTTGTGGATAATGGCTCTCACTGTTGGTTCGCTGGAGTCCCAAAGCTTTAGAAAATGGCTTTATTACCTTTTGAAATTGAACTCAGGTGTGATAAACCACAGTTAAGTTATTTTTTAACAAGGGGGGCAATCACTTTTTCACACAGGCCCATGTAGATTTGGAGTTTTTTTTTCTCCCTTAATAACGTAAACCTTCATTTAAAAACTGCATTTTGTGTTCAATTATGTTATCTTTGACTAATAGTTTCCGGCTGACTGCAGGGAGCAGAGCAAGAGAGCGGAGACATTAACTATTACACTGCCAACCAGGATAACTACTGTATGTAAGTTATTAGCAAGTTAGCAAGTCAGAAGGAGTCAGAGTATTGGCACATGCGCATTGCTAATAGAAAGAGCGCAAGCATGAAAAAATGGCCACTGGGTTAATGAAGGCGCTGGGAGGCAAACAATGCATCGGTGCAGGGAAGGTAGAGCGTTTTTCCAAGTAAAAATAATGCAGTTCGATTGGGGCTTAAGTAGGCTACACAGGCTTGGTAAAAGTCAAAACCGGCTTGACATTTCCTTTAAATGAGTTGCATTTTCCTTTAAAAAAAGTTGCGCTAGCGAAGGCTAATTTGCATACGGCGCGAAATTCAAATTTCAATGGAGGAACACGTATCTGCACTACAAATGCCTAGAAAACCTTCAAATCAGGCAATAAAAATGTTATTTTGCCCTACACATGTGCCCACTGTCTAGGTAAGTTGCCATGAGTCAGGAAATGTAGGGGGGAGGAAGGGGAGCCCCAAAAAATTTTCGATCTTTTTCAGCCTGTCAGCCATCGTGTAGAAAACACGCCAGCATTTTTTGGGACTTAGAAAAAATTTTTGACTTTTTTGAAACAATCCCTATCTACTACTATTGCGCTTCGCCAGGTCTGAGGTGGCGAAGGAAGTCTAGCGTAAAAGGTAGCGTTCGCTACACTGCGCAAGTTAGTGAATTTGCGTAGTTTCGTCGCTAGCGAAGATTCGCCTGGCGTAAGGTTGCGAAGTAACACAAGCGAAACTACGCCAGCGTTCGTTAGTGAATTTGCGCAGTAGCGAAAATGCCAAACGCTAGCGAATTAACGCTAGCGTGCGGCGCTTTGCGCCTTAGTGAATTTGCCCCTAGGGGTCTTCTAAACAGAGGACACAAAACTATCCAGGCCAATTATTTCTATCCAGGATGTAGCATTCTTGCAGCACGATCTAGACAAAAATGGCAAACAGAACTGAGTGTTAATAAATGTAAATGTATGCACCTGGGAATAAAATATGCAAGCCAATTAAACCCTAAATGTGTATAGGCAAATTATTGATGGAGAGGGGCCAAGGGTTAATAAATTTAGCTAATAATCAGCTTGTCTGTAGCAAGCAATGCCAGTCAGCAGCTGCAAGGGCAAACAAGTTTTTGGGTAATTCTTTCTCTTTGCAAATAACTTGTAACTCCTCGTTTTAAGTGTGCAGTTCCGATTTATTCTCCATTGCTCAAAAGGGATTACGGAAATAGAGACAGTCCAGAGAAGAACAACATGGCGGGTCAAGTTGGGATAGTTTACACTGGAGAAAATGTGACTAAAGAGGGTAATCATCAATGTGTATACATATACAAGGGGACAATAGAATGAAAGAAATTGAACAGTAGATCCCACCAGCAGAAATTACATGATCCATTCAGATTTCAAGAAAAGAGGTTTTAAGTCATTATACTGGAAGATAAATTAGATGGCTTCTAGAAAAGTTTAGATGACTATTAAGCAAGAAAAAAAACAAAGGTGTATGAAAATAGATGTAACCAGGGACTGGTCCAATAGCCATCTTGTAACCGGGTAGGAATTTTTTACCCCCCTTTGAGGCAATTTGTAAAGGATTCAGACAGGATTTTTTGCAACTAACAGTTCAGCAGGTTTCACTTAAAGGAGAACGAAAGCTTACCCAACATAGTTTACTGGAATGTAAGACCTCCTGATAAGTGTCCTGAATCTCTAGGTTTTTATTGCTGTAAAGGCATTCAGCTACCCATAAATCATGACTCTAGCTGTCCAAACTGCAGACCCTTTTGCGCATGCGCTAAAGTCCCTTCTATAGAAGGAGCATGAAGGATCAAAAGGAGCATGCGCCATAATGAGAGATACCGGAGATACTGCCCGTGGCAGTGGGGGTGTGGAATGCTAGCAATGCAGTGACGTCACTGTACTTCTACGGAGAGTTTGGAAGACTGGAGCGTGCAGAGAGAAAGTAAGCAAAGTAAGGGGAAACAGTGAGTGCTTAGAACAGTTTGAAAATCATGTTAAAATAAAACAGACTTAATTTTAACATGTCCTTGTCCTTTAAACAAAAATGCTGAGGTTGATGGATGCGTGTTTTCTTTTTTTAAGCCTAAATTACTATAAATTGAGATAGTTGTCACTTGAACCACTGCAGAATCCAAATATGGGTAATTGTTTTTCTAATATACTGTTTCCTGCACTGGTAAAATTTAGAAGAATTTACTTCAGAAACACAACTATAGTTTATATAAACAAGCTGCTGTGTAGCCATGGGGCAGCCATTCAAAGCACAGGTTACACAGTAGATAACAGATAAGTTCTGAAGGATCCCATTGCATAACAGTGAGCTTTTCTGTTATCTGCTTCATATCCTGTACCTTTTCTCCTTTTTCAGTTTTTAATGGCTGCCCCCCATGGCTACACAACAGCTTGTTTATATAAACTATAGTAGTCTTTCTGAAGCAATCACACCAGTTTTACCAGTGCAGAGCAACAGTACATTATATGGTCATTCCTTTAAAACACTTATATTTTGGTGTTACTGTTCCTTTAACAATGTAACTGGCTATAAATTAAATGATCCGCTTGTCTGGCAAGGGGCTGAGTCAGCAGCTTAAATCTGCCCATATATGGCCACCTTGAGACATGTACGTGCAACTTGATTATGTATGTTAATATAAATGAAGAAATCCCTGATGTAAACACTCACCTGTGCTGGTGGAGACTGCAGAGGATTGTTATCAAGGGTGATGGTTTGGAGATGCCGTAGGTTTCGAAAGCATACTGGAATACAAATAACTTTATTACATGAAATATCTAAGCGGACTAGTGGCAGTTCTGCAAGTTCTAAACAGAATGAAAAAAAAATAACATTTAGTATTTATTAATATTCATAAGTAAGAATATTGACATTTGTTTTGTTACAGAACACGTCATACATTTATAAATTACTTATTGCTTTTTTTAGGGTCAATCAGATTAAAAAAGAACAGACAGGTTTGAAGTACACACAGTAGTAGTAGCAGCACAGGAAATACAATTCAAGTAGGACAGACAAAAAGTGTCAGCTATAAAATCCCATATAACCAAGGAGAAATATAAACTAATGGAAGTTTATGATTGTAAAACAGTTGACAGTATAGACAAGGCATGCTGCCATAGCAACAGCAAAGAAAAGCATTATAAATCTCATGGCCCATTACATATTTGAAAAACAAGGTTGTCTTGGCATTATTGAGCATTTTAAACTAACATTTGTTTGTCCTCATCTGTAATGTCCTAATGTTATTGAATTTCTAACCACTTTTTGGTTGATTTTTTGGAGAAAACTCACAATTTCTGTTGTTGCTTTATATACATGCACCCATAGACTGGGGTGAACTGTGAGTATATTCTCACTCTTTCACATTTTTGTTTATTTCTGTTATTGGACTTTAATGTACTTTGGTAGGGCTTATATTGGCATTTTGCACCATTCTTTTTATTGTACCATTTCTCATTCTCTTTATTTGTTATGAAATTTTACATTACTGTTCCCAATTTCTAAATGGTTTTGGCTCAGCAGATATTCTTGTATACACCCCCATAATTTCAAGGCAAATACATCTACAATTTTTTTTTTGCAATTAAACTTTTATTAAGTTTTCAGATAAGTAGAGAAAATAAAAGAAAAAAAAAAGGGGGTACAGAAAGGAGAAAAAGGGGGGGGGTAGTACATACAATTCAGATTAACAATCTGCAATGCAAAAAATAGGCCCAAATATCGTATACATGAAGGCAGCAAAAGGGTGGACAGGGTTAGGGGAAGACAGAGGGTGGTAAACCCACACTTTATACTAAGGTTCGTTTATAATAGTCGGACTCCTTAAAGGAGAGCCATCGTAACCACCTTGCGGCATAAACAGCAGAAGAATCAGACAAATAAAGAGAGAGCTCCTCAAATTTATGCAATTCTTCCACCTTTAAGTACCAGTCACGAATCGTCGGGGCTAAGGTTTGCTTCCATTTTAAAGGAATTAGCAGTTTAGCAGCATTAAGTAAATGTGGTTCAATCGTGGAGGTAAAGGCACCAAGAGATTTATCCATGTGAAACAACAGGACGTATGTCGGATCATCTGGGATGTCGAAATGTAAGATTTCACGTATAGCTTGCCTCACATCATTCCAGAAAGGCATAACAGATGGGCAGGACCAGAAGATATGTAATAGGGAACCCTCATTTGTGCCACATCTCCAACACCTGTCACTAGTATTAGGGTAAATATGTTTTAGCCTGGTCGGGGTATAGTACCAGCGTGACATTATTTTGTAATTGGTTTCCTGTATTCTACAACATCTGGTACTCTTAAACAATTTAGACATGATAGCACTGAGCTGTTTTTCCGAAAAGTGTACATTGAGATCAGAGGCCCAGAGGCCCATGAGTCAACAAATGAAGGGGTAACAGAAGCGGTAGAGTAGCGTAAGATTTTATAAATGCTCGAAATTATATGCATGGGAGCGAGTTCCATTGAACACAGAGATTCAAAAGGAGTTTGAGCTCTACCCAATACGGTGATGCCACCTAGGGAATGGAAGAAATGTTTAATTTGAGCAAATTTCAAATGATCCAGTTTCGAGAAAGGTTTGACAGTGTGAAACTTTTCTTTATCTATGAAGTCACCCTTATCCAGAAAATGAAACAATTGCAAATTGTCTTCTATCAGCCAATGCGAAAAATATTGCTGGTGTTGTCCCAATGGAAATGCAGGGTTATTGATGATCGGTACAAGTGGAGAAGGGTATTGTATCAATTTAAATTTTTGGCGGCATTTATCCCATATCGACAAAGTATGGGGAAGTAAAGGGTGATCAGTGAACCGAATACGTCTGTGTCTAGCATCTAGCCAAGCCAAATGAAGTAGGTAACTGTATGTTGCCTGTTGTTCTATCTCAACCCATAGTTTGGAATCTGTGTGATGTGACCAGTCGACAATTCGACCCAATACTGCTGCATAGTAGTAAAGTTTACAATCAGGAAGAGATACTCCTCCCTTTTCTCTAGCCATAACAAGGGTCCTATAGCTTAGTCTACTCTTTTTATTCTGCCATATGTATTTGGTAATAGTGGATTGTAGAGTGTCTAACATATGGTCTTGCACCGGTAAAGGGAGAGTTTGGAAGAGGTACAGAATGCGAGGAACAATATTCATTTTGATAACATTCATTCGACCAAACCAAGAAAGTGGTTTATCAAACCAAGAGTCTAGGTTTTTAGTAATAGCTGTCAAAAGATCTTTAAGGTTTCTCATCATCCATTCGTCATAGTCCTTGGTGATTTTAAGGCCTAAATATGTGATATACTGTGGGGACCATCTATACGGAAAGTTCTGTGACAAGGCTTGAATAGTTCTAGCGGATAAGGATATATTTAGTGCCATAGATTTAGAAAAATTTATTTTAAAGTTACTAAAATAGCCATATTGTGTAAATAATCTGTTCAATACCGGGATAGAGATTATAGGTCTTGTAATAAAAAAAGAAGGTCATCGGCGTATGCCGCAATTTTATGGTGTAGTTTATTGACAGTCACACCATTAATGTCAGGGTGCAGGCGGACATGACAGAGGAAAGGCTCCAGAGCCATGATAAATAGAGTAGGGGATAGGGGGCATCCTTGTCTGGTGCCATTGCGTATATCGATGTAGTGAGACATCTGACAGTTAACGCGTACTCTGGCGATTGGATTATCATATAGAGCGTATATCCAATTTAAAGTTTTCGGGCCAAGACCAATATACTTCAAACAGGTAAACATGTATGTCCAATTGACACGGTCAAAGGCCTTTTCCGCATCTGTAGAAAGTAACATTAGTGGTAATTTATGAATTTTCGACCAATGTAAGATATTTATCAATTTGTTAGTATTGTCGCGGCCTTCTCTACCTCTCACAAAACCAACCTGTTCCGGATTTATGATTTTATGAAGAATGTTATTCAGCCTAAGTGCAATAATTTTCGCTAAAAGTTTAACATCACCATTCAGTAAGGATATAGGCCTATAACTGCTCGGGTCGAGTGGAGTCTTGCCAGATTTCAACAGAAGACTGATGTGCGCCTCTAGCGATTGTTTATGAAAGCGGGACCCTTGTTGGATACTTTGAAAGGCTTTGAGTAGTTTAGGGAGAAGGCAATCTTTAAATGTTTTGTAGTATAAGATGGTAAGGCCATCCGGACCGGGCGCTTTCCCCACTGGTGTGTTTTGAAGGGCTGTCGTTAACTCATCTAAAGTCAAATCCGCATCCAAAATATCGAAGTCGTGTAGGGAGTGGCCATATTCAGGCATATCATCTAGAGAATTATCTGGCAGTTGATAAAGATTCCTATAAAATAGTTCAAAGGTTTCTGTTATTGATTCCGGAGTATGTGTAAGAGCACCATTTACTTTTTTGATAGCAGGGATAAAGTTTTTAGTTTGCTTATGTTTTAAAACCCTAGCCAAGAGCCGACCACATTTTTCTCCGTGTTCATAAAACCTATGTCTGGAAACAGTAATTGCTTTAAGGGTAAAAAAATCAAAATGAGTTGAAAGGGCTTTTCTGGCTTCCGTTAATTTTGCAAGGGTGTCGTCACTGTGTGACCGCTTATGGGTTTGCTCTAATTGTTGTATTCTACAGATGAGATCGTTTCTAGTATGTCCCTTGTCACGTTTTCGTTTGGCGCCATGTTTGATAAGGTGTCCCCGTATTACGCATTTGTGTGCCTCCCAACATGTTAGGGGTGAAACATCAAGTGTGAGGTTCTCAGCAAAGTAGTGTTGAAGCTGAGTTGATATGTCCTGGCGTATGGTATCATCTGTCAAAAGCGATTCATTGAGACGCCAATTACCTTGTTTGAGTGTGGGAATAGGTGTACTCAGGGTAAGAGTTACCATAGAATGATCCGACCATGTTCTAGTGAGGATGTTACTATCTAAGACATCACTGAGCGCCGCATGGGATAAAAAAATATAATCAATTCTAGAATATGTGTTGTAACGGTGAGAGTAAAACGAATAATCCCTTTCATTGGGATATAGAATGCGCCAGGGGTCAATTAGTTGAAGGGAATGTAGCGTTTGTTTGCAACGCGACAATCGACGGGGCGCTATACTAGAATTGCCTTTAGAGCTGTCTAAGTGCGGATCTAGGGGTAAGTTGAAATCACCTCCCAGTACCAAGGTACCTTCTGTAAAGAGTGATAGTGCGTCTTGTATTCGCGTGAGTTCCTGGTCTTGGTCACTATTAGGTAAATATACGTTTGCGAACGTGTACCTCCGGCCCATGTAGAAGCCCTTCACAAAGACATACCTTCCCAACACATCACTCTTTCTATCAGTTACAGAAAAACCAAAGTTACTGGAAAAAGTAATTGCAACCCCGCGTGTTTTAGTGGGCTGGGGTCTACTAGTGAATAATTCTGGGAAATGTTTGTTATTCCATTTAGGCACTGCATCTTCTTTAAAGTGAGTTTCCTGTATAAAAATGATATTGGCCTTTTGTTTCTGAAGGTCTGAAGAAAGTAAAATCCTTTTTTGAGGGGAGTTGAGACCATTGGCATTAATGCATTAATGCTAACAATCTTGAAAGAACTTGTACCTCGAGATGTGGTGCGTAAGGCAGGCATTTATTATCTCTCAAATGGGAGTAGTAAGATAGTAGGTGGGAGAGACAAAAATGGAGAACAGAGGGAACAAAACAGAAAAGGGAATGGGGGATCAAAGTACGTCGCTACAAGGGGTAGGCTCAAGGCACTACTCCCGCAGGGTGGCTTGAGACGTAATAGCAGGGGGAAGTAGGCTGTGGGTCTAGAGTTTGGCAAGGAATTAAAGGAGAGGGCTCCCGCTCCTCAACCTCCGGGTCAACCACCGCAATCTCGAACCCAGAGAGACATGTATAGAAATAACATCAAAATAAGCTAATACCGTGAACAATATATTATTTTGCATTTTTTATTTTTATTTTATTTTTTCTTCTTTTTTTTTCCCTTCTTTTTTTCCCTCCTTTTTTCTTTTTTCTCTCCTGTCCTCCGTTATAGGCAAAAAAAAGGAGGGGGAATCAGAGGGTAGGGAAGGATAGATTAAACAAAAAAAAAGGGGGGGGTTAAAGGGGAAAAAAAAAAAGGGGGGGATGTAGGGGTGGGGCAAGTAAGGCACTCTTAGGAGGTTAATAAACAGAAACTGGCGGTATGGAGGTCGCCTACGATAAAAGAGAAGCCCAGTGCAAGTATATATAGCAAGAAGTGTTAATTTCCAGTTGTATCCACAAGGTGAAGATGTCCAGTTGCTGCAAAGGACTTGTCCAAAAAAAAAAAAAAGGGGGGGAGGAGGGAGGGGGGAAAGCAAGAACAACTCTGAGTCCCGTGGACAAAAATATCGCAAACCGAAGCCATAAGGTAGACAGTCTGTCTATATGTGAAGGTAAGGCTGTGAGTAACAAATAATAGAACCCACATTCAAACTTAAACCAAGAATGTGTAATCAAAAAAAAAAAAAAAAAAACCAGTAGAAATTGGGAAAACATCAACAAGAGAGGCTCATGAGGAACCAAAGAGGTAGAGCCGCAGAGTTATCGAGTAAGGAGGTGGAACAGCCGAGCAGGGCAAACAAACAGCTTACCAACAAAAGTGTAGCGGTGATAGAAGTTGAACCTTCATCACCGAATCGCCATAGGAATCAATAGAGGTGTCGTGGAGCCGTCATGGATGCCAGGGCAGGCAAGAGATTCATCTCCGATGGTGTTATAGCGAGCCGACGCACCATGGCCTTAGGTGGGATGGGGTGGCTCCTCTGTATCAGATCTTTTCTCGGCAGCAATTGGTAATGCACTCCGTTGATCCAGGTCAAGCGGGGGTCTGTCTGGATAGACATATCTTTGCCAATCTTGTATATCCACAGGTGGCAGCTCAAGCTTGTGAAAAAAGACCTGCGCATCAGAGGGGTCTCTGAGTGTGTGTGTTTTGCCATCCTTATGTGCCAGTAGGGCGAAGGGGAAGCCCCATTTATAAGGAATATTCCGTTCCTTAAGAAGTTGAAGCACATTGCGTAGTAGGCGTCTCTGAAGGACCGTAGTATAGGCAAGGTCTTGATAAATCTCTATATTGTCTCCGTCTAACTGCACCACTTTGAGCTCCCTGGCCTTACGCAATATGTCTTCCTTAACGGTACAATTTTGGAAGGCACAGAGAATATCTCTAGGTTTGTTAGGGCGGCCCCCACTAACTCTATGTAGTCGATCAATGTGCAGAGTTACCTCTTTGTCTTGCCCTAGGAGCTGATTAAAAAGGCCGGTAAGAGTGGGCCGTAGAGCTGCATTAGGAATATCTTCAGACACACCTCGTATGCGAAGGTTACAGCGGTGGCTCCTATTCTCCGCATCTTCCAACATGCGACGCAAGTTAAAGATGTGTCGGGCTTGCGTGGTCAATCTAGAGGAGTGGGTCGTAACGGTATGCAGGAGATCTTGATGTCGCTCTTCCAGATCGTTCAGTTTAATAGCAACGGTACGGATTTCAGCTTTTAAGACCTGCGTCTCCTTCTGTTGGCCGGTTTTAATTTCCGTGAGGAGATTTGCCAGATCAGCTTTTTGTGGCAGAGCAGCGATCAGCGAAAGCAAACTAGCAGTATCTGTAGCACCGGCAGGCTCCTGCATTTCCTCTAGGCGCTCTTGCTGCGTAGTATCAAAGGCCTCGTCAGCCGCCATATTGGGAGTCTCGTCAGCAGCAGGAGACGAAGGCGTTTTATTAAAAAACTGCCCGATTTCTTTGTCTTTCCTCGTCGGGACAGACTTCTGAGAGGAAGAAGTGGTAGTAGCTCTCTGGTTCCTTCTCATGATAAGGCAAATGTAGGAGAACGGTAGCCCAAAAGCGGTGAGGAGCAGGAGCCCTTGAAATACACGTCCGCTCTAGGCAACCATCAAGCCACGCCCCTCACATCTACAATTTTAATGCTGCATATTTAAATGGATTCTGTTGTGATTTTTATGGTGTAGTTTCTATTTCAAAATGACATGATTACATAACAAATAAGTTACTCTACCATATAAAATGTTATTCCTGAACCAATGAATGTATTTTTTTTAGCTGTAAGGTGTGTAGGCAGCAATCTCAGATCACTGTGCCTGTGGTTCCAGAAAAAGCACGCACTCCACAACGGAATTGCTATTGTTTTTCCTACTCAATGTAACTGGAAGGTTTAGAGTGGGACTTGAATTTTTACTACTGAGCAATATTCTCATATATACCACTAGATGGAGCATTTTTATCAATGCCGGGGATCTGTTGATGCCTATACTCATGCATTAAAAGTGGGAAGGTGCTAGTTTTGGGATCATTTTCCTGTACTTATAAACAAATCTATATCTGAATGTGCCAAAATTACTATACAAATATGCAATAACTCTTACGCCATACCATATTAGACAATAAGAGGTCAAGCTGTTCAGTATGATCAGTATGAGATTCTAAAGTAACTAATACAGCAAGAGTGGATTCTGGACGTTAACGCTAGCATTTTAAAAATACACTTAACTCTTTGTGTGCCAAGCAAGAAGTGATGCATTCCCTGACAGTTCATAGAATGCACTTTCATAGCAGCTTCATCTACCTCTGAGGTGCATTCTTCTCTTTCAGAGCCCACTGAGGGCTTTGTGACAGATTGTGAGAACAGAGCTTCCTAGGATCCATAGCAAACAGCAGAAATGTGACAACAACGTGTTAGAAAATGTCTTGCTGTCCACAAGGAAGCTATTAACACTTCATTCTGTGCAGACTATTCATTAACGATCCTTTCTTTGCAGTGCTGTAGCCCTTCTGCTGTCTTTAGTTAGTGCACACTTATACACACACAATTCATCCTTTTAGGTCTCTTATTACTATGCACACTTATCCACAATGGTGCACACATTTGCACTCTTGCATACATTAAATAAAAAAAAAAGAAGAAAGATGTAAAAAGTTTATTAACTGTGCGAAGTATATAGTGGATTAAGTTCTTTGACCACTAATCAGAACCGGTGTGTTGTGTGTTGCATTATTATTATGTGTATACATTGTTTATATGAATAGTAAGTAATAATTTGCAAAAAGCAAATATACATGACAATTGACACATTTACTTATCTTCATAAGCTAATTTAACAGAACTGTAAATTACTATAAATATGTCCATTAGCTATATAAAAGAGATTATGTAAATTAAATGTAGCACTTCACAAATAAAAGCAACAAACAACTTCAGGAAGCGTTAATTTAGAGAGACTAGGAAAGTGGAATATATACAACCAGCACCTGCAGAAGAAATTAAGTTACTCTACCACCTACCTTCAGGAAGTTGTACAAGGTGGTTTCTCCTGATGTTTAAGTCCCTTAAGGATTCTAACTTTCCGATTTGTGTAGGAATTGTCTGAATTTCATTACAGCTTACATCCTGAAACATCAAGAAAACATTTAGAAGAAGGAATCACTAAAGACAGATCTCAGACCATGATATTTCCTTATCATAATGGATTCAAATATTTGAATCCATGATAAGGAAATATCATGATTTTTTTTTAATTACAAGGCAGGGTACTGAAAAGGTATCACCCACCTACATTAGTTCAAGTATTATAATCTTACATACAAGCATGCAACACACTATTATCCAGAACTTTTTGGGGACCTTTTTGATCACTATACCTAGGGGCAGATTCACTATGGGTCGAATATCGAGGGTTAATTAACCCTCGATATTCGACTGGGAACTAAAATCGTTCGACTTCGAATATTGAAGTCGAACGATTTTGCGCAAATCCTGCGATCGAACGATCGAAGGATTTTTCGTTCGATCGAACGATTAAATCCTTCGAATCGAACGATTCGAACGATTTTAATCCAACGATCGAAGGAAAATCCTTCGATCAAAAAATCACAGGCAAGCCTATGGGGACCTTCCCCATAGGCTAACATTGAGTTCGGTAGCTTTTAGCTGCCAAACTAGGGGGTCGAAGTTTTTTTTACAGGGAAAGTACTTTGACTATCGAATGGTCGAATAGTCGAACGATTTTTACTTCGAATCGTTCGAATCGTTCGAATTCGAACGAATTTAACCAATTCGATGGTCGAAGTACCCAAAAAATACTTCGAAATTCTAATTTTTTTTCATTCGAATCCTTCACTCGAAGTTAGTGAATCTGCCCCCTAAAGTCTACTAAAAACATGTAAGCATTACATAAAATCCAATAGGGCTGTTCTGCCATCAGTATGGACTTCTGCAGCTTAGTTACCATCAAGTATAAGTTACTGCTAAATTATACCAGAGAAAAAGGAAAATATTTATAAAAATTATAATTCTTTGCTTAAAATGGATTAAATGATAGATGGCCTTCCTATAATTCTGAACCTGGATATTGGGTTTCTGGATAATCGTCAGCAATTTATAAAAATCAAAACAGGCCATTTCCTTCCCACATAGAGTAAAGGCCCTCCAATGGGCTTTCCCGAAACTATATATATATTGGGCAGGGTTGAAAATCCCATCTGATCGTGGCCGCATCTGTTTGTTGATGCAGTCCCACAATCTGACCACTGGCATTGCCTCCATTCTGATCTGATTGTTGGGCCCTAGGGCCCACAATTGGATCAGCCCGATATCGCCCACCTCAATGTAGGCATATCAGGGAGAGATCTGCTTGTTTGGCGACATCGACAAACGAGTGGATCTCCCTGTGTACGGCCACCTTAATACACGCATATTCTTGGTAAACCTACCAGTCAGATTCCTTAATGATCCAATCTCTTCTGGCAAAGAATCCAGCTTATTGTTACTGGCAATAAGAACTTTCAACGGAAGGCTGCATAGGTGTCCAGGCAGTGACGTGAGCTGATTGCGACTTAAAAAAAAAAAAAAAAAGGTTTAGAAAAAAAGACCAGAGTAAAAAGGAATATTGCAATCACTCTCATTTAAAGTAGAATATACACACAAGATCTAAATTGCAGCAACAAGGTCAGTAAAGAAAAAACTTTTTATTATAACTACTGAAAGCAAAAGTTTGGAGAATTCTCTTTATTGTTTCAGCACAATAATGCCCCTTTGCACAACAGTTTTGTTGAAATGGGAGTAGAACTTGACTGCAAAAATCCCTTTCTTCCACTGCAACACCCAAAACAATGATATTTCTCTTATCATTTGTGAAGCAGTAGGGTACTGAATTCCAAATGACTCCCAAAAATCCACTGCTTATTACTTCCTGTTGCCAGTCTGAAGGCAAAATGCTAAATCTGCTTGTCATTAACATCAATAAAGTCTGCAAGCCAAAGAATTCCAAGAGAAATTTATAAGCAAAAACAAAGGACAAAAAAATATATTAAACAACAGAAGTTTAGCAGCTGCATGGAAAGTAGCGATCGAGCTATCACTAGGACACGTATGATGATATGGACAGCAGCTGTATGTGAGAAGTATATTTAGCCAATAAGTGTAGTGCATGTCAATAGTAATAATAAATTGCTGCTTCTCATTATAAAATAAATATCTAGGCACAACAGTTTTGGTTCAGAGACTGTGCAAATATCAATTGCTGGATACTGACAGATATTAATTCATTATTTGAGTGCATAGAAAAGCAGATCTCTGTGTTATACAATGCAGTTTAATTACATTACAACATGGAGTGGTTACCTGATATTCAGGAAGTTCAAGGCCTGTAAATTTAGGGTTGTTTCTGGCACATGTCGGATGCAGTTCTGGTAGAAGTTCAGAGTCTCCAAGGAAACATAGTTGCAAATCTCAGGTGGAATCTCACTTAGTCTGTTCCGAGATAAGTCTATAAGAAAGACAATCATTACGTCCTGAATAAAGTCTCACAATAGCGTAAAGTACAACCAGAGAGAATTTCATAAAATCCATTTGTAAGGGAATGAAAGACTGGCTGTAAAAAAAGGTGTCTAAATCGTTCCCCAAAAAGCACAGATCGCATGGCACAGAGAAAGTCTTGTAGTGGAAGCATGGGTCAAAATATTTTCAGCCAGCATTAACCTGCCCTCACCCATCCCAAAAGCCCCACTGCACAATGATAATTTATATACACAGGCTGGATTGACAATCCTTGATGTCACAGCTGGCCAAGACTTTTGGGGACTGGCAAAGGGTGCTGGGAAGAGTAGGGGAAAGGCGGAGGTACTGAACTGGGGAAGACTGTTTTGACATATGGAATTCTAAGCCAGTCCTTGTATGGCAACGTTTATAGTTTACTATATATATTTGTTCACAAAGATTTTCTGTAATTTTCCCAAGCTTTATATTTCAGAATGAAAACAAGAGTAAATGAAGATTTTCCTACATAAAGTGAGAAAATCTTAGACAGGGCTGCTGTTAAGGTGGCCATAGACGCACCAATAATATAGTATGAAACTAATTTTCGGGCAATATTCGGTGTGTGTATGGTGGGAGATGAGCCAATCAATTTCTAACCCCAGTAACAACAGATTAAAGGTGGCCATACACGAGCAGATAATGCTGCCGATATCGGTCGTTTAGACCAATTTGACAGCTAATCTGCCCATGTATGGAGGCTTCCAATGGGTCTTTCCGATCGATATCTGGACACGATCGGGAAGGTTTGATTTTTCTCCTGACCCGACCCGTCAGAGCCCATTGCGCTCGTCGTAATCCGATCGTTCGGCCATAGGGCCGAATGTTCAGATTACCCCTGAGATAGCCCTACCGTTAGTGGTATATCGGGGAAAAGATCCACTCGTTTGGCGTTGTCGCCAAACGCGCGGATCCTTTAGTGTATGGCCACCTTAAGGCTCTACCCACCACGTCACACCTTCAAGCCATTTTTCTCAAAGAATAAGCAGGTAAGACAAGAGCTGACAGACTACTTATACAAAGGATAGATTTTTTCTTTGTACATAAACAAACATATGTACTCATAGTTTGTGCAAGACTATAAAAGACAATCATTCTAATTTTGCTGCACAGTCCTAATGCAAAAACCCATAAAGACGTACAGTTACATAGTTACATTGGGTTGAAAAAAGACCAAGTCCATCAAGTTAAACCCCTCCAAATGAAAACCCAGCATCCATACAGACACCCCTCCCTACTTGCAGCACAGTTTGATTTATCAAGCCAGCATCATTTTCCAGGGGAAAGTCATTAGGACATAAAGATTTAAAGGAATAGTTCAGTGTGAAAATAAAAACCTGGTAAATAGATAGGCTGTGTAAAATAAAAAATGTTTCTAATATAGTTAGTTAGCCAAAAATGTAATATATAAAGGCTGGAGTGAACAGAAGTCTAATAAAACAGCCAGAATCCAACTTCCTGCTTTTCAGCTCTATAACTCTGAGTTAGTCAGTGACTTGAAGGGGGGCCACATGGTACATTTCTGTTCAGTGAGTTTGTAATTGATCCTCAACATTCAGCTCAGATTCAAAAGCAACAGATATGACCCATGTGGCCCCCCCTCAAGTCTCTGATTGGTTACTGCCTAGTAACCAGGGTAACCAGTCAGTGTAAACCAAAAGAGCTGAAAAGCAGGAAGTAGTGTTCTGACTGACTTGTTATACATCAAATCACTCCAGCCTTTATACATTACATTATAACTGTTAGAAACATTTTTTATTTTTTATTTTGCACAGCCTATTTACCCAGTTTTTATTTTTTACACTGAATTCCTTTAATGCATGGTCAAAAGGTAAGCCCCATATGCAATGCATACACTTAAAGGGGCAGTATACCCCTTGTTCAACACGAGTTCAATACTGAATACCATTTTTGCTTATTTGTTTAATCATGAAATATCTACAGTTTTTGTTATTTTCTTGAGCTAAACAGGGCAAACAGATAAATTGAAGTTACTCCATGTTTCATCTTTGCATGGTTGTGGAGGCCAGCCTGAAACCATCCACCTTCACCTATTTAAACTAACCACCACTGTGTGAGCGCACACAAGCAAAAGCAATTCAAATCATTGAAGATGGGGCACGGAGTGGATGCGTTTCTCTCAGTCTGCAAAAATACACAAGCAGAGAACAGCGGAGCCCATAGCCTTAATCTGCTAAAAAAAACTTTAAAGATGAACTATACTTCCCTTTTTAACATTCAATCAGTTCAATGAATAGGCCTGTGCCTAGCATTTCTTGCCTTTTATTTCAAATATAAAATTTGTTTTTTGTTACTTCTTTGCACAGGGTAAAATCTCAGTCTACCTGTTCCTATGAGATAAAATCACCAAAAAAACCCCCCAATCATCAGTCCACCAAGAAGCCTTTTCTATAAACAAATCTCTCCCTTTCCCCAGCTGCTGTCGGTTAGACTGTACAATAAAATACAGCTCATTATACAAAGGTTTTTTTTTTTTTGTTATCATATCACTCGTTGGTAGATAGAGACCATACTGTCATTTTTATCATTCATTTGCCCTGTTTAAGAACTCAATTAAAACAATAGGCAAGACATACGTAGAGGTCAACCCCCTTTTTTTGTGGGTAGTGTGGTGAAATCTGAATATGCAAATTAGTTTAGTCAAATCTTTTGTGGAAGATTAGGCATTCAACAAAAATTGTGGATTTCATGGATTCACTATGCAAAACAATGGTAAGAGAATGCAAAAAAGGAGTACACTATGAGCTTTTTAAAGAGAAAGTTCATCTTTAACTTGTTACCAAGCAACATTGCAACAAGTTTTGCTTTATTGTCTGGCTTCTTAGCTGCTGACATTTCCATTCTGCCTTGTTCCAAAGTCAATTTTAACATTTATCTCATTGTGAAAGGGGTTGTTCACCTTCAGAAGACTTTCAAGTTGAGCTGTTTTCAGATTGTTTTCCAGAAAAAGTTTTCCAATTAATTTCCATTTTTTACCATTTTTCCAAAATCTAAGTTTAAAATATAAAGGGGAACTCCACAAAAACATAGCTTATGCTTTTTGAAAAGTAAACATAATGTCAAGCAACTTTGCACGAATGGCCATTACGTTAAAGAATACATAATTGTCCT
Organism: Xenopus laevis; assembly: GCF_017654675.1. Classification (NCBI taxonomy): domain Eukaryota; kingdom Metazoa; phylum Chordata; class Amphibia; order Anura; family Pipidae; genus Xenopus; species Xenopus laevis. The sequence goes on from NC_054379.1 coordinate 106,107,124, forward strand.
TTTTACCATAGTCTCACTGCTGCAGCAAGGTATTCTATTTGGTTCTGTATGTCATTATAGTCTGAGAGCACAGTCTTCACATAGGTTTGCACAGAAATAATTACTTCATACATGCGGAAAAGTCACAGTATTTTTTCGTGTGCATAGGGCACAGATTAAGGGATTTTGCTACTTTATAGCATTTTTTCTATGAAAAAAAAGAAAGGGATTTCCTCTCTACTCATACTGAACTGTTGGCTTATTATGGTAAATGTGCACAGATGACTTGGCAATGTCCCAACACTTTCCAGGATTTCTGCAAAGACTGGTTTATTCTTTCTTAAAATGAGGATGTTCTGGCCTTGTTTATTAGGCACAATGCACTCTTTTTCAGATGATGTCATTGTATGGAGGATTGCCTGAAGGAATTAGTAAAAGAACACAGAACTTTTCATGGCTATACTCCCCCTCAACAACAAATAATTCTCTGTTGGGAAGCAACTTGTGGGACACTGAAAGCAATTTTTATAAAGTTGGAATACAGTGAACAAATCTGAGGCAGAATTCCATTGTCGCAAAATTAGAAGATATATGAACATTAAAGCTATACAGCTAAAAATCCACAAAACTTTATGGGGCTGACATTAAAGGAATTGTTCAGTGTAAAAATAAAAACTGGATGAATAAACAGGCTGTGCAAAATAAAACATGCTGATAATATAGTTAGGCAAAAATGTATGCTGGAGTGACTGGATGTCTAACATAATAGCCAGGACGCTACTTCCTGCTTTGCAGCTCTCTTGGTTTCCACTGATTGGTTACCAGGCAGTAACCAATCAGTGACTTGAGGGGGGGGGCACATGGGTCATAACTGTTGCTTTTGAATCTGACCTGCAAGCTAAGGATCACTTGCAAACTCACTGAATAGTTATGTCCCATGTGACCCTCCTTAAAGTCGCTGACTAACTCAGAGTTAGAGAGCTGAAAAGCAGGAAGTTGTGTTCTGGCTATTACATTAGACATCCAATCCAATTTTTACCACAAAGTAATCAGTAATTTAGATTATATTCAATAGGTAGCTGGAATTTAACTTGAGACTGCTGAGCGAGTTTGAAGCAAGTGGGGTACTTTTTCCTTCTTATTAATTCTATTGCTATTTTGTATTACTTATCCTTCTATTCAGGCCCTCTCATTCATATTCCAGTCTCATTCAAACCAATGCATGGTTGCTAGGGTAATTTAGACCCTAGCAACCAGATTGCTAAAACTGCAAGCTAGAGAGCTGCTGAAGAAAAAGCTAAATAACTCAAATAGCACAAATAAAAAACAAACGCAGATTGCTTCGTAATATCACTCTCGACATTATAGTAAAAGTTAACTCAAAGGTGAACAACCCTCTAATCTGAAACATTGGGGTTTTCTCATTGCCATACAGGTCTGTTTTTCTCACATTTTTTTGTGCTCTGAGGGTAACCTTTGGTATGTAATTTCTTATGATTTTTTGTTGTTTTTTTATTTTGTATATGTGTGCTATGTGTGAGCTATACATAAATATTTTACAAAACGCACCAGTTAATGGTACTGCTCCAGCAGAATTTTGCATGGAAATCATTTTTTTTTAAGTTTCCCAGGTGTCCTCATTTCACATGTAGGGTTGCCACCTGGCCAGTATTTTACCGGCCTGGCCAGTAAAAATGATGGTTGATCCCAATGTTATTAATAGGGAAAAAATATATATTTATAAAGGAATGCCGGTATTTTTTTCCAGAAAAGGTGGCAACCCTAGTCACGTGACATGTGCTCTAATAAACATCAGTCACTCTTTACTGCTACATTGCATGTTGGAGTGATATCACCCCCTCTCTTCCCTCCCTAGCATACTATCAACAGAACAATGGGCAGCTAACAAATTAGCAGCTACCTGACACCTCTGCTGAAGGATACAGGATCAGGTTGGCGAGACACCGGGAAAAAAGCAGTTAGGCCCCGCTGGCGCATACCCACTGGGTACACAAAGGGACGTGGCTTCCAACCCCCCTCCTTGGTCTTCCGCACGTCTGCAAAGGAATAGAAGGTAGGCAGGGGGTGCCAGAAGGGGTCGTGGCCAGGGCAGGGGGGCTTAGGATGTTTGCATTGCTAAAACTTCTCCCCAACTCCTACTTTTTCCTGCTTGGGTGCTATTATCCTGTCAATTTTAGCAATGCTCCCACCACCTTGTGGTAAAATACAATGGAAAGGGGACACACAATAGCTGTCTCAAAGCAGTTCCATCCTGAAGTGCCGGCTCCTTAACAAAGCTCAGAATCAGGCACAATGCACTGAGATGGCTGCCTCCACAACAATAAATTTGTTGGCTCAAGAATAAAATGTTAAATGGTAGGGTGATTTGCAATAACAGTGCAATTTAGAAGTAAGAAGTAAACCATAAAAATCATGACAGAATACCTTTAAGAAGGGCTGTGAAAATGAAGAATACAAATTCATGAATAAGGAAAAGGAAAACAATACCCAATTGTTTGCATATCCCAGCAGTTGCTATTGGTTTAATTACCAGGAAGTGAAAGCTTCATCCAACCACCCAGAAAGGTTTTCTGTCAAAAGTGGCCACAGAAAGACCAGCAACAAATTTGAAGGAGCCATATGGCTCAGTTTCTGCAGAGGTCAATGGATCTTCCACAATCCTCTGTGAAACAATTCAGTAGTCAAACTGCAGTGCTAAGAATGAGCAATAAAGGTATATATGGTGCATTATTTTAGTGATATTCACACACCTTATGTGCAAGAAAAAAAGGGGTGATTTTTAGCGCATGGTATTTATACCATGTAGACACCTTAGGGATTTCCCCCTAAAACTGCCACCGTAGACACAAGAACTTGGCTGCCTATGTGGTAAGTACAGCTCTGTACTCTAGATCCTCTAGCATTTAATCAGATTTATGACATAAATGCTTTTCAAAAAATACTTTCTAAAATAGCCTGTTTAATTGTCACTTCCCACTGTAATAGTTCGTCAAATTGACATGGTTTTTTTTTTGAGGAAGATTCTTTGCATTCTGGCCCCTCATATTTAGCAGGCAAAGCAACAAAAATGTCATTTTACAATTGAAGGTGCCCAAATATCGTAAAAATATAATTGCTTAATCAGATAAAGGTAAAATTATATTGTTTCTACTTGCATATCTGACAATTCAGCAGATACCATGGGTCACAAGAAAGATCATAATTGTAACTTATATGGCCACCTTTTAGCGTTTATCTATAGCACAAGTTGGCCATAGATGCAAAGATCCGATCGTACGATACTTTCCCATCTCCCGACCCGCCACTAATCATTCAGATCAAAGTCTTACCAGTCAGATGAAATAAAGAACAGATCAGCAATGTTCTGCCCCTGACAGCAATCGTACAATATCTATGTCCAACCAAAGCTAGTGACAGTCTCCCACTGAAAATCGTACGATCGGCAATACACGCAGAGATATTATCGGCAGCCGACAGAAATTTTCTAACCTGTCCGATCGACCAAACGACCGATCTCCGCCGGACGAAAAATGTCGGGACTCTCCACACACGGTTCGAAAATCGTACGAATCCTCGATTCGTACGATCAGATCTTTGCGTCTATGGCCAGCTTTAGAGTAAACGGTGACCGTCTGTTAGATTAGATAATGAAGGATTTCTTACCCTGGAACAAGTGGTACAAACTGTGAGCTATCAAATTACGATTGCAATAACTGAAGAAACAATCTCTAACAAACAACATGCCCCTTTTTAATCTACTAAAACAGTTGCATAAGGCTTCAGATTTGGGGTTAGAATGTGGCTTTTTTATGTATTTTCACACGAGGCTGTGCTTCGCCTTTAAATAACATACAATCTGTTTTAAAGTATCTTGAAATATGGCACAGCTCATTGGTGTTCAGTTACACAACATGTTATTTTTAAACTGCTCAGTAATTTGTAGCATGTGAAAAACCAGTCTGGGTTTCACAGCCCATCCTCCCAAACAGTCTTGGTTCATATGAGATTGTTTAGGATACTCATCTATGAACAGTCTGACGGATGTCAGGAATAAGAACGAATATTTTCTGCAGAATTGTTGTTGTTATAATCATGGATAAAACAGTACCAAATCATACATGAAAGGATTCAAATGAGCCGAAAAAGCACCAGAAAAATCAACATAATATAAGTAAAAATTACAGGGATTGAGAAGTACATCTTGTATTTGCCACACAGCTGTAGATAAATGTATGTACCGAAAAAGTAAATTTCATGCTTACTCAAAAAGAAAAATAAACGGAGCAATAAATACATAGTTCCAGTCGAAACATTTACTCATACAATCCATTCTAATCGTGTTACAATGACTGCTTCTGCATTTTTATATACATTATGATTTTAAATTATGCTGTAAATCACTGACAGATTTCACCTGCTTTAATTGCAGCACACTGCTGACAGACAGCATGGATGAGCTGCTTGCAGCAGGAAAATATGTTCGGTTTTGAGAGACAAATGCAGAAGTTTGAGCCATAAACCACTTGGAAGGTCCCAACTGGCCCTTAGATTTGAACGCTTGTTCTCATGCAATCATAAACAAAACCCCATGTTAGTTTACTAATCACTCTGGGTGTTGTGCCAAAAAAACCTTGGCAATCCACTTTTGTTACAAAGAAAACCCTCTGCAGCTTTTAGGCAAACTAATGTAGGCTGCCAAGCTTTTCGTAGCACACAGGGTTTCAGGCAATCATAAATGGGCCCCTAAATGTATTCTGGGGCACCTAATTTACAGTTCATATATGTTGTGGACCCTATTTATAGGACCAGTAACATAAAAAAATGGAAAAAAAATGTGTTAGTATATATCGAAAAATAAACACCAACACAAATTAAACTTTTAAATTGCAAAGCCTTTATTAAAAAATGTCTAACTAAAACTCGACTTCCTCTCCTCTTCAGAAAAGGTGACAAGGCGACTATCCATTCTGCAGCAGTTGATTTCTCCTCCCTGGCTATCTCTCCTGGCCACCCTATGTCTGGCGTGCTCTGCTCTGCCAGCAAGAATGGGGCAGCGAAACCCCTCGCCTCTCCAGCCTGAACCCTCCTCCTGCTATAGCCTCGCAGCCCAGAAACCAGGGAAGGACCACCACATCCACACTCAGGGATTCCCCCCTAAAACTGCCACCCTAGACACAAGAACTTGGCTGCCTATGTGGTAAGTACAGCTCTGTACTCTAGATCCTCTAGCATTTAATCACATTTATGACATAAATGTTTTTCAAAAAATACTTTCTAAAATAGCCTGTTTAATTGTCACTTCCCACTGTAATAGTTCAGCTGCTGCAGAATGGATGGTCACCCTTTCTGCAGAAGAGAGGAAGTGGAGTTTCAGTAAGTTATTTTTTAATGAAGGGTTTTCAATTTAAAAGTTTAATTTGTGCCGGTGTTTATTTTTCGATGCATACTAACAAATTTTTTTAAACATTTTTTTGATGTTACTGGTCCTTTAATCTACTATCTCTACAAATTCAATCAGAACAATGCATAATCAGGCAAAGCCTTAAAGGGGTGGATCACCTCCAGGTTAACTTTTAGCATGTTATAGAACGGCAAATTCGAAGCAACTTTTCAATTGGTCTTCATTATTTTTTAATAACGTTTTTGCATTATTTGTCTTCTGCTTCTGACTCTTTCCAGCTTTCAAGCGGGGGTCACTGGCCACATCTAATAAACAAATTCTCTGTAAAGCTAAACATTTATTTCTACTTTTTATTACTCATCTTCCTATTCAGGCCCTCTCCTATTCATATTCCTATATATATTCCCATATTCCTTACTGTGCGGGTTACCATATGCACAAAACATAAGTACTTTTGCTCTGTTTTGCTGGGCTTCACTCTGTGCTGTGCCTGAAATCTGTGGTTTACTTGTGCATTCAGCAAACACCCAATGACAGTATAGAATATAAATGTAAAGAATAGTTTTCCTTTAAGTAGAGCATTTCTATTTAGAATAAGATGACATTTTGCTGGGGGTCATTGGTTGTACTGAAGTGATGCAGATGTGGCCTGTGAGAAATTAATTGAAAATCAAGGCCATTTTTACATGGGCTTTATTGCCTAGTTTTGTTGTCCATTCTTTACATTTATATTCTATACTGTCATTGGGTGTTTGCTGAATGCACAAGTAAACCACAGATTTCAGGCACAGCACAGAGTGAAGCCCAGCAAAATAGAGCAAAAGTACTTATGTTTTGTGCATATGGTAACCCGCACAGTAGGTATGTTTGTCCCACAATGTGCGGTATCCGTATATATATTCTTCTGCAATGTTTATCCCACTGGTCATTTACTTCTTGTGTATGTTTTTCCAAAGTTATGACAAGTCTTTCCTAGTGTTAGTGGATATGTTCTTAAAGAGTTTGTACACTTTTGAATACATTTTTGCACTGATTTGAATAAGAGACTGGAATATGAATAGGAGAGGGCCTGAATAGGAAGATGAGTAATAAAAAGTAGAAATAAATGTTTAGCTTTACAGAGTATTTGTTTATTAGATGTGGCCAGTGACCCCCGCTTGAAAGCTGGAAAGAGTCAGAAGCAGAAGACAAATAATGCAAAAACGTTATTAAAAAATAATGAAGACCAATTGAAAAGTTTCGAATTTGCCGTTCTATAACATGCTAAAAGTTAACCTGGAGGTGATCCACCCCTTTAAGGCTTTGCCTGATTATGCATTGGCTTTGCCTGATTATGCATTGTTCTGATTGAATTTGTAGAGATAGTAGATTAAAGGACCAGTAACATCAAAAAAATGTTTAAAAAAATTTGTTAGTATGCATCGAAAAATAAACACCGGCACAAATTAAACTTTTAAATTGAAAACCCTTTATTAAAAAATAACTTACTGAAACTCCACTCCCTCTCTTCTGCAGAAAGGGTGACCATCCATTCTGCAGCAGCTGAACTATTACAGTGGGAAGTGACAATTAAACAGGCTATTTTAGAAAGTATTTTTTGAAAAACATTTATGTCATAAATGCGATTAAATGCTAGAGGATCTAGAGTACAGAGCTGTACTTACCACATAGGCAGCCAAGTTCTTGTGTCTAGGGTGGCAGTTTTAGGGGGAATCCCTGAGTGTGGATGTGGTGGTCCTTCCCTGGTCGCTGGGCTGCGAGGCTATAGCAGGAGGAGGGTTCAGGCCATGGGCGTCCACAGAGGGGGCAATAGGGGGCAGTGCCCCCCCCTGGAACTGTGCGTGGTTTTTCCAAGTCCAAACCCGCCAATGGCTAGTTTTGAAAAAAAAAATGAGAAGTCCCGTGGGTAACTTCAGCTAATGAAAAATCAACACATTGACTGCATTTTTGTGGGGTAAAAACACAGAAATATATATTTACCCCCCAAAACCCATATATTTTTGGAAAGTACACATTCTCCCGAATCTAAAATGGGTACCCATGCCTTTCTGGTCCAAACTACTGAGTGGCAAGGCTTTCCCACAATTGTCGGTTTTGGTGAAATATCTGAAAATTGCCTCAAAGCTTCAATTTCTCAGCACCATATCACCCATGTATCGTTACACACCAAGAAAAAACACCCTAAATATGATTGCCAGGGTTCCTCCAAACAGTTTGGTGGCCATTGTTCATAGTTTTACCAAAGTATCTGGCAGTTAGAAGCCTCAAAATGAAGTTAGCGCATACAAATAGTCCTGTGGGTAACTTCATCTAATGAGAAATCAACACATTGACTGCATTTTTGTGGGGTAAAAACACAGAAATATATGTTTACCCCCCAAAACCCATATATATTTTTGGAAAGTACACATTCTCCCGAATCTAAAATGGGTACCCATGCCTTTCTGGTCCAAACTACTGAGTGGCAAGGCTTTCCCACAATTGTCGGTTTTGGTGAAATATCTGAAAATTGCCTCAAAGCTTCAACTTCTCAGCACCATATCACCCATGTATCGTTACACACCTCCAAACAGTTTGGTGGCCATTGTTCATAGTTTTACCAAAGTATCTGGCAGTTAGAAGCCTCAAAATGAAGTTAGCGCATACAAATAGTCCTGTGGGTAACTTCATCTAATGAGAAATCAACACATTGACTGCATTTTTGTGGGGTAAAAACACAGAAATATATGTTTACCCCCAAACCCATACATTTTTGGAAAGTACACATTCTACTGAATCTAAAATGGGTACCCATACCGTTCTGCTCCAAACTACTGAGTCGCAAGGCTTTCCCAAAATTGTCGGTTTTGGTGAAATATCTGAAAATTGCCTCAAACCTTCAACTTCCCAGCACCATATCACCCATGTATCATTATGTATCACAAAAAAAACACCCAAATTGTGATTGCCAGGGGTCCTCCAAACAGTTTGGTGCCCACTGTGCATAGGTTTACCAAAGTATCTGGCATTTAGAGGCCCCAAAATGAAGTTAGCGCATACAAATAGTCCTGTGGGTAACTTCAGCTAATGAAAGATCAACACATTGACTGCATTTTTGTGGGGTAAAAACACAAAAATATATGTTTACCCCCCAAACCCATACATTTTTGGAAAGTACACATTCTACAGAATCTAAAATAGGTACCCATGCCTTATTGCTCCAAACTACTGAGTCGCAAGGCTTTCCCAAAATTGATGGTTTTTGTGAAATATCTGAAAATTGCCTCAATGCTTCAACTTTACAGCATCATATCGCCCATGTATCATTACGTATCACAAAAAAGCACCCAAATTGTGATTGCCAGGGGTCCTCCAAACAGTTTGGTGGCCATTGTTCATAGGTTTACCAAAGTATATGGCATTTAGAGGCCCCAAAATGAAGTTAGCGCATACAAATTGTCCTGTGGGTAACTTCAGCTAATGAAAAATCAACACATTGACTGCATTTTTGTGGGGTAAAAACACAGAAATATATGTTTACCCCCCAAACCCATATATTTTTGGAAAGTACACATTATACAGAATCTAAAATGGGTACGCATTCCTTTCTGCCCCAAACTACTGAGTCGCAAGGCTTTGCCAAATTTGGCGGTTTTGGTAAAATATTCTGAAAATTGCCTCAAAGCTTCAACTTTCCAGCATCGTATTGTCCATGTATCATTACCAGCATAAAGCATCCTAAATATAAACATAGGGGTCTACTAAACAGTTTGATGCCCAATGTGCATAGATATACCAAACTATGTGGGGCACAGAGACCCCCAAATGACAATATGTATAGACATTTTCACGGCTGACGCGCTGGCTGCAGCAATATAACCACCCAGTGTGTGTATTATGCGACATTAGACCACCTAACAGTACAGAGACCCCAGAAAACCATATATTTTCAGAAAGTACACATTCTGACGAATCCAATATGGGTAAATATGTGTTCCTTCTGCAAACTGTCAAACTGCAAAGCAATGCTGAACGTAACGGTTTTTATCAAATTTCTGAAAATCGTCACAAAGCTTGAATTTTACCCCATTATATGCCCCGCATTTCGTAACTTATCAGCATAAAACATCCTAAATATGAGCGCCAGGGGTCTACTGAACACTTTGATGCCCAATGTGCATAGATATACCAAACTATGTGGCGTACAGAGACCCCCAAATGACAATAGTGTATATACATTTTCACGGCTGACGCGCTGGCTGCAGCAATATAACCACCCGGTGTGTGTATTATGCGACATTAGACCACCTAACAGTACAGAGACCCCAGAAAACCATATATTTTCAGAAAGTACACATTCTGACAAATCCAATATGGGTAAATAAGTGTTTCTACTGCAAACTGCCAAACTGCAAAGCAATGCTGAACATAACGGTTTTTATCAAATTTCTGAAAATCGTCACAAAGCTTGAATTTTACCCCATTATATGCCACACATTTCGTAACTTATCAGCATAAAACATCCTGAATATGAACGCCAGGGGTCTACTGAACACGTTGATGCCCAATATGCATAGATATACCAAACTATGTGGCGCACAGAGACCCCCAAATGACAATAGTGTATATACATTTTCACGGCTGACGCGCGCTGGCTGCTGCAATATAAGCATCCGGTGTGTGTAATATGCAACATTAGACCACCTAACAGTACAGAGACCCCAGAAAACCATATATTTTCAGAAAGTACACATTTTGACGAATCCAATATGGGTAAATAAGTGTTTCTACTGCAAACTGCCAAACTGCAAAGCAATGCTGAACATAACGGTTTTTATCAAATTTCTGAAAATTGTCACAAAGCTTGAATTTTACCCCATTATATGCCCCACATTTCGTAGCTTATCAGCATAAAACATCCTAAATATGAGCGCCAGGGGTCTATTGAACACTTTGATGCCCAATATGCATAGATATACCAAAGTATGTGGCGCACAGAGACCCCCAAATGACAATATGTATAGACATTTTCACAGCTGACGCGCTGGCTGCTGCAATATAAGCACCTGGTGTGTGTATTATGCGACATTAGACCCCCCCTAACAGTACAGAGACCCCAGAAAACCATATATTTTCAGAAAGTACACATTCTGACGAATCCAAAATGGGTAAATAAGTGTTTCTACTGCAAACTGCCAAACTGCAAAGCAATGCTGAACATAACAGTTTTTATCAAATTTCTGAAAATCGTCACAAAGCTTGAATTTTACCCCATTATGTGCCCCACATTTCGTAATGTATCAGCATAAAACATCCTAAATATGAACGACAGGGGTCTACTGAACACTTTGATGCCCAATATGCATAGATATACCAAACTATGTGGCGCACAGAGACCCACAAATGGATATATAGTAGATAAAATTTACATAGGCAAAACTAACACAGAACAGTGTGAAATGCAAATAAATCACCAAAAACTAATAAAACCGCACAAATCAATGCTTTTTTTTTTCACACTAGTGTAATCGGCCACCAGAATTACCGTTTGAATATTTTAGCTGGGCCAAATCGATTATACGGACAGAAACAAGTGAACAACACAAATGCAGAGCTGAAAATGCAATAAAATGGCTAAAAATTCAATAAAATGACTAAAAATGCACCAAAATACCCAAAATTGCAATATAACCACCAAAATAAAATACAAAAGCTATTGCACAGTACGGTTAGCGAATACGCTATTCGGAACGGCAATAAAACATTTTTTTTAGCCCAAAAAGAGATGATGCGATAAGAAAAAAAAAAAAAAAGCCACAAAGCCATATATGTACATATGCGTGTGCACAATGGGTAAATTGCATGTTATTTGCGCGTGTGGGCGTGTGCAAGTGTACATGGGTGCTGTGAGTGTGTGACCCCCCCAATCCCCAAAAATCTATGTGTGAGTGTGTGTAAGTGTGAATGTAAGTGTATATTACTGTAATAAGTGTGTGTTGGTGTGTTTGTGTGATTTTGTGTGTGTAAATGTTACACTTACCTGGGGTAGATGCTTCAGATCGTTGATAAAGGGTCCCACGCAGCAGATCTCCAGCTCCAACGGTCAGCAGCCATGGGGGGCGGAGCTGGGCGGAAGTGAAGTGCAGGCAGCAGCAGGACGCATAGGAAACGCTCGCAAACCCGGAAGTGCTGCAGAACGTAGAATCTACGATCTGTGCCACTTTGGTCCTTTGATCCACAGAACGTAGATTCTATGTTCTGTGGCACTTAAAGGGTTAAGCTTCTGGAATCCGTTATCATTGTGTCTATCCTAAGAAAGATGTTTTGGTCTCCAAATGTATGTATAACTTAATTTGTAAAGCGCTTTTAAGGAGCCGCAGCGCTTTATGCGACTTCTTAGTCACATAGAAACGTATGTATGATACAATGGGATATTTACTATTCATCTTGCTGCCAGATGTAGCTGTAAGTGTCTGACGGTGGGCTGAGTTTTTTTTTTTTTCTCTTTAATTATTTACCTTTATAGTCATCCAAGGGCCGCTCCCCCATAAAGCTGCTGCCGTAGGCACAGATCCTTATGTGCCAATATAAAATAAAGCCGACTGCCAGATATCAGGTAATAATTTTATTATTACAATGATGCACAGATTGCCACCTCTGCCTTTCTTGGCATGGCTGTGGTCTATGGGCACCCACAAATGCACCTGTCCTACCTTGTTTCACATTATTATGTGGAATGTGCATTGTCACCCAGAAAAGACTGCAGTGGCACAAATTTGCTACCATAATTTAGCTCATATACGGGGCTGCCATTAGAAATCGTGGGGCCCATACAACAAATATATAAACAACCTAAACACGCATTAATGGCCAGGGCTCTGATGGTCCTACATCAAATTCTGCATGGCAAGAAAGCAGCAAGCAGGGTTGTTTCTGTCCAAGGTTAGATTAGTGAGTAGCAAAGACATGGAACAACCCTCTGTGCTGCTACCCTGCTGTCCAGAACTTGGAGCAGCTGATCATTTCACTATAGTCTCAGTAAGCAGAGCAAGTGGAGCGATGGGGGGAAAACACAGGCAAGAGATCACTTTTTTTATTTAATAAAAATATTTTGGATTTTTCAGTAAATGTATATTGGAAATAGTTTTATCTTGGAATAAAAAAAAAACCTGGGACTTAGTTTATGACTTTACATCCCCTTTAAAAAAATAGGGTGTTACTCCCACAACACCAGTCGGCTACCTAGAGAAGATCTGAGGGGACCTCTACCTCTCTGCCAGCTGGACCCGAAACCGACGCACAGGTTCCGGTTTTGTGTAACGTCACCCGGAAGTGACGTTACACGGTGACAAGCAGGCTTGCTCGCGCCCACATATCTTCTCTGTTGCCACGGAGACGGAGGGAGGCGGGCTCCGGAGAGCAGCCAATGAGTGAGGAGATTGGAAGGCAGTGGCCCGGCTGTCAATCTGAAAAGTTAAGGGAGGGGAGGGAAGGCAAAGAAGGGGAGGTCCGGATAGGGGAAGGAAGGCAAAGAAGGGGAGGTCCGGATAGGGGAAGGAAGGCAAAGAAGGGGAGGTCCGGATAGGGAGGGGACTGGGGAAAGTGTTTTGCGCTCTTCTATACTGGCGCAGTTAGAGGCAGTAGCTGTGAGAGACGGTCACAGTGCAGGCTGCTAGTGCTGAGCTAGTCGTAGAAATTAGAAAACAGGCGTTGTGCAAATATTGCGACTGTAGCAGGACCTAGGCAGGCATTTTTTTTAGTTTAACTATAACTAACTACTAGTTGAATATTTATTATATTTTTTAAGGTCTGAGTGAGACCTTGTGCTGGTCTTGTATTGTGGTGGACCACAACAGGGCCTGATTTAGATCAGTCTAAATAATCTTCATTAAGCACTTGTGACTGAAGTTCAGTCTGAGTCAGTCCTGCACCATTGTATTTGGCACCTGAACAGGGAGTGTCTCTTGTAACTGAAGTTCAGTCAGGTTAAATAATTTTATCCAGCACCTAGGAGTGTCTCTCATTTTGTAACTTGAACATCAGTCAGGTTAAATAATTTTATGCAGCTCCCAGAACTAGGAGTTTAGTCAGTCTAAATAATCTGTATTCGGGGCCTTATAGTGGCACTTGTTCTATCTGAAATTCATTAAGCACTTAGGAGTATCACTTGTGCTAACTAGCTACAGTTTGGTTAGTCTAAATAATTTTTATTCATTTCAGAGCCTAGTAGTGGCACTTGTTCTAACTGAAGTTCAGTTGGTCTAAATATTTTTCATTAAGCACTTAGGAGTATTATTTGTTCTAACTAACTACAGTTTGGTTACTCTAAATAATCTTTGTTCAGGCATAGTAGTGGCACTTGTAATTGATGTTCAGTCGGTCTAAATACTTTTCATTAAGCACTTAGGAGTATCACTAGTTCCAACTAACCTCAGTTTGGTTAGTCTAAATAATTTTTATTCAGGGCCTAGTAATGGCACTTGTCCTAACTGAAGTTCATTAATATAAATATTTTTCATTAAGCACTTAGGAGTAGCACTTGTTCTAACTAACCAGTTCTGTTAGTCTAAATAATTCTAATTCAGGGTCTAGTAGTGGCTCTTGTTCTAATTGAAGTTCGGTCTAATAAATATTTATCATTAAGCACTTAGGAGTAGCACTTGTTCTAACTAACCAGTACTGTTAGTCTAAATAATTCTTATTCAGGGTCTAGTAGCGGCTCTTGTTCTAATTGAATTTCATTCGTCAAAATATTTTTCATTAAGCACTTCAAAGTATCACTTGTTCTAAATAACTACAGTTTGGTTAGTCTAAATCATTTTTATTCAGAGCCTAGTAGTGGCACTTGTTCTAACTGAAGTTCAGTTGGTCTAAATATTTTTCATTAAGCACTTAGGAGTATAACTTGTTCTAACTAACTACAGTTTGGTCATTCGAAATGTTTTTTTTATTGAGGCCCTAATAATAGTGGCACTTGTTCTAATTGAAGTTTATTCATATATATATTTTTCATTAAGCACTTAGTAGTATTATTTGTTCTAACTAACTACAGTTTGGTTAGTCTAAATAATTTTTGTTCAGGGCCTAGTAGTGGCACTTGTAATTGAAGTTCAGTTGTTTAAATATCTTTCATTAAGCACTTAGGAGTATCACTAGTTCCAACTAACCTCAGTTTGGTTAGTCTAAATAATTTTTATTCAGGGCCTAGTAGTGGCACTTGTCCTAACTGAAGTTCATTAATATAAATATTTTTCATTAAGCACTTAGGAGTAGCACTTGTTCTAACTAAGCAGTTCTGTTAGTCTAAATAATTCTTATTCAGGGTCTAGTAGTGGCTCTTGTTCTAATTGAAGTTCAGTCTAATAAATATTTATCATTAAGCACTTAGGAGTATTACTTGTTTTAAGTAACTACAGTTTGGTTAGTCTACATAATTTTTATTCAAGGCTTAGTAGTGGCACTCAGCACTCAGGAGTATCACTTGTTCTAACTAACCTCAGTTTGGTTAGACTAAACAATTTTTATTCAGGGCCTAGTAGTGGCTCTTGTCCTAACTGAAGTTCATTAATATAAATATTTTTCATTAAGCACTTAGGAGTAGCACTTGTTCAAACTAACTACAGTACTGTTAGTCTAAATAATTCTTATTCAGGGTCTAGTAGCGACTCTTGTTCTAATTGAAGTTTAGTTGTCTAAATATTTTTCATTAAGCACTTAGGAGTATTACTTGTTCTTACTAACTACAGTTCGGTTTGTCTACATAATTTTTATTCAGGGCCTATTAGTTGCACTTGTTCTAATTGAAATATTTTTCATTAAGCGCTTAGGAGTATCACTTGTTCTAACTACCTTTTGGTTAGTCAAAGTTTTTATTCAGGGCCTAGCTAGTGGCATTTGTTCTAACTTTAGTTCAGTCTGTCTAAATATTTTTCATTAAGCACTGAGTAGTATAACTTGTTCTAACTTACTACAGTTTGGTTAGTCTAATTAATTTTTATTCAGGGCTTAGTAGTGCCCTTTTACATCTCTTGCCTTGAGCCACCATTTCGTGATGGTCTGTGTGCTGTCTCAGAAATCACCTGACCAGAAATACTTCAACTCTAAGGGGGGAATTCACAAAAGTGTCGGTAAAATAAGTAACCCAGAAGTGGCGGTCGACAAATTTGTAAAATGTCGTACGAACAGCAAATTCACAAAGGCAGATGTTACCATCTCTGAATGTCTCGTAAGTCCGACAATTTTCTAAAATGTTGTATATCTTTTCATCGTACAAACGACATTTACCAAGACTTTTCAAAAGACAATTTGACCGACATTTTCGTTTTGGAGAACCTAAAGTGTCTGAAAAATTGTCGGTAAAAAAATGAGTTTACGAGTAATTCATAAAAATGTCGGGAAAAGTGGCGCCGAAAAAACCACGCCCACTTTTAACGACACTAATTCAAAAGTGTCGTACATGTCAGAAAATTGGCGGAGAAATGCTCTGTGAATTTGTCGGCTGTTGCTACGACACTTTCTACGACATTTTAAAGACATTTTTTCGTTCCCGACACTTTTGTGAATTCCCCCCTAACTGTAACAGGGAGAAGTGTGGAAGCAAAAGACACAACTCTGTCTGTTAATTGGCTCATGTGACCTAACATGTATGGTTTGTTGGTATGTTTGTGAGTACAGTGAATCCTACGATCCCAGGGGCGGCCCTTATTTTTTAAAATGGCAATTTTCTATTTATGATTACCCAATGGCACATACTACTAGAAAAGTATATTATTATGAAAATGGTTTATTTACATGAAGCAGGATTTTACATATGAGCTGTTTTATGCAATATCTTTTTATAGAGACCTACATTGTTTGGGGGGTATAGTTTTCCTTTAAGTATGGAGAATACTGACCTCAATGACAAGCAATGCAGGTGAAATGTAAAAGCGTTCCGAGTAAACACAGTGCAGAACAGAAGCTCAAGCCAAACAAATGGACATGGAAAGACCTTCACAAAACATACATTACAATGAAGCAGTATGCACAGTAAAGCCAAGTGACAAAACAGTGTTAAATCTCTTAAAAAAAAACATACATACATTACAGCAGTGAAAAAAATTACTTGAGGTTAAAACAATGGCAGGAAGATATTTTTCCCAAGTATTATCAAATCTTCCAGCCACATAGCATGAAACCACTTCAGATTCTTGCTTATAACCCATTGTAGAAATTTAATTAAAAAAAAAAAGAATACAAAATAGTTTAATGACCAACAAATAAAATTACACCAGAGACTGTTTAATTCAGAAGTTTGTATATCACATAGCATGTATGTGATTCGGAGGACAAATCCACATATAAAATAATCCCTCTGTATGAAAGGAGCAGGAAAATATAATCAGTTAATGAACCAAATTGTGGATTTAATTCTGAAAGATGCTAAACATAATCCAAGACATAATTTCCGCCCAGAAAAGCAGCTGTTATCTGCATAATCCCTGTGCTGCAGAAAATGTACTCCTGAACTATTCCCTGATAAACCTTTAAAGAAAATATACAGATGAAGCAAAATGTTCACACAGAACAGCAAAGATAACTTGTCACACCATTCAGGCATTAGTCTTCGGACTGCCCAAATACTAAATGCAGACTAAACATACCATACTATGCTCACTAGTTTTTTAAAAAGCACTTTTAGGGGCAGATTTATCAAGGGTCGAATATCGAGGGTTAATTAACCCTCGATATTCGACTAGGAACTAAAATCGTTCGAATATCGAAGTCGAACGATTTAGCGCAAATCCTACGATTGAAGGATTATTCGTTCGATCGAACGATTAAATCCTTCGAATCGAACGATTCAAAGGATTTTAATCCAACGATCGAAGGAATATCCTTCGATCAAAAAAACTCAGGCAAGCCTATGGGGACCTTCCCCATAGGCTAACATTGAGTTCGGTAGCTTTTAGCTGCCGAACTAGGGGGTCGAAGTTTTTCTTAAAGAGACAGTACTTCGACTATCGAATGGTCGAATAGTCGAACGATTTTTAGTTTGAATCGTTCGATTCGTAGTCGAAGGTCGAACTAGCCCATTCGATGGTCGAAGTAGCCCAAAAAACACTTCGAAATTCAAAGTTTTTTTAATTCGAATCCTTCACTCGAGCTTTGTAAATGTGCCCCTTAGTATTAGTGAACTATCCATTCACATCCAGTGAAACATTACATTCCTGCTTTTATGCATCGTTAAAAATATGTATGGAATAAGACTTTACTCTGAAATTAGTTGACAGGTGCGCCTTCACAAATAAAGTAAATATGTGGCCAAAAAAAAAAAGTATAAATTTTTTTTTAACTTCGACCTTTGATAAATATGCCCGAGTGTTGCAGTGGTACAAGAAGATTTACAGAAAGATTCTACTTTTCCACAGATGTGGAAAGAATGATGTATAGAATAAATATAAAGACAATGAACTCAATGAACGGACACATTAAACAATTCCATACAGGTATGGGAGCTGTTATCAAGAATGTTCAGGACCTGGGGCTCTCCGGATAACAGATCTTTCTGTAATTTGGATCTTCATAAGTTAAAGGGAGTCTGTCATGATTTTTATGGTGTAGTTTTTATTTCTAAATTACACTGCAAATAATTCACCCTACCATATAACCTGTCATTCCTAAACCAGCAAATTTATATTTTTTTTAGTTGTAATATTGGTGTGTAGGAAGCCATCTCAAGTTATTTTGCCTGGTCGTGTGCTTTCAGAAAGAGCCAGCACTTTAGGATGGAACTGCTTTCTGGCAGGCTGTTGTTTCTCCTACTCAATGTAACAAAGTGCCACAGTGGGACCTGGATTTTTCTATGGAGTGCTGTTCTTAGATCTACCAGGGAGCCGTTATCTTGTGTTAGGCAGCTGCTATCTGGTTACCTTCCCAATGTTCTGTTGTTAGGCTGCTGGGGGGGTGGAGGGGAGGTTGTTATATCGCTCCAACTTGCATTAAAGAGTGACTGACGTTTATAAGAGCACAAGTCACATGACTGGGGGCAGTTGGGAAACTGACAATTTGCCTAGCTACATGTCAGATTTCAAAATTAAATATAAAAACATCTGTTTGCTCTTTTAAGAAATGGGTTTTAAGTGCAGAATTCTGCTGGAGCAGCACTATTAACTGATGCGTTTTGAAAAAAACCTTTTTTCCCCATGACAGTATCCCTTAAGTATACTAGAAAATCATGTAAACATTAAATTAACCAAATAGGCTGGTTTTGCTTCCAGTAGGGATTAATTATACCTTAGTTTGGATCAAATACAAGGCACCTTTTGATTACAGAAAAAAAGGTAATAATTTTTAAAAATTTGGATTACCGTATATACTCGAGTATAAGCCGAGTTTTTCAGCATCCAAAATGTGCTGAAAAAATCTACCTCGACTTATACTCGAGTCAGTGGGCAGTAGCTGAGATTGCAGTCACTTTTAATCATTCCTATACCAACAGTTCGCTTGGGAAGAGACTACAATATCACACAGTGCCTCTGTTGGTTATATGAAAGAATAACAGTGCGCCCTCTGTTGGTTATATGAAAGAGTAACAGTGACTGCAATATCACACAGCGCCCTCTGTTGGTTATATGAAAGAATAACAGTGACTGCAATATCACACAGCGCCCTCTGTTGATAATATGAAAGAATAACAGTGACTGCAATATCACACAGCGCCCTCTGTTGGTTATATGAAGGATTAACAGTGATGGCAATATCGCACAGCGCCCTCTGTTGGTTATACGAAAGATTAACAGTGATGGCAATATCACACAGCACCCTCTGCACATGGTAGTGGGACAGTGGGACAATGCACACAGTAATCTGTTTGGCAATTCTCTCTCTTTGTCACCATCAACTTTGCAAAGAAGTCTGTTTGATCACTGGGGGGGTCGCTTTGGCGGAATGTGCGCTGTTGGGAGACAGGGCTGTAGTTGTCTCTAGGCTTATACTCGAGTCAATATGTTTTCCCAGTTTTCGTAGGTAAAATTAGGTACCTCGGCTTATACTCGGGTCGGCTTATACTCGAGTATATACGGTATGTAGATAAAACAGAGAGACATCCGTTCTGTAATTATCCAGAGTATTCTGGATAATGGGTTTCCAGATAACGGAACCCATACCTGTACACACATCATATAACAAACACATACATTATTACATGAGAGAGAGACATTTTTTTTTAATTTTTTATTAGGGATGCACCGAATCCTTCTGCCAGGCCGAACTGAATCCAAATCCTTATTTGCATATGCAAATTAGGAGCAGGGAGGGAAATCTGACTTTTTGTCACAAAACAAGGAAGTAAAAAATGTTTTCCCCTTTACAACCCTAATTTGCATATTTGTTTCGTATTCAGCTGAATCTTTTATAATCCTCCAATGAAAATGCCGCACTCATAGGTCTTATCCATAAGTACTTTGAAAAGGGCTGAGGTGCAACCAAAATGTTAGTTTCTTAAATAAATCGTTTATACTTATGGATAAGACCTGTGAGTACGGCTTCTTCATTGGAGGATCGTATGTGTTATTGGTGGCACGCACCCAGGCAATGAGACCCGAATTATCGTGGGTGCTGTGATTTTGGGGAATATATATATATATATATATATATATATATATATATATATATATACATATGTATATATATATACATATAGATATGTATATATATATATATATACATATAAGGATCCATGAAAAAGGTCTCTATGTGACCGAAAATGTCAGATAAAATGCCATTTGTGTGAAATAATCACAAACAACAGATAGTGCTGATCCTGCTTTTGTATATATGCTTGACAATTGATCGTGCACCTCTGGCCTTGCTAAAGGGTGAGTTTGGGCACTGTGGGATAGATATATATATATATATGTATATAGATATATATATCTATATACATAGATATATATATATATATATATATATATATATATATATATATACATCTCCTGTGCAGGGCACAATCACTAGATATCAACATAACTTCAATTTTGGGAAGAAAAAAATGCCAATAAAAGAGAACATTATTCTAAGATACCTTCCAATATACATTTATTAAACTAGGTCAGTGTTTTTAAAAATTATTTGTAAATACAATTGCTCTTGAAAGCAGCATTTGCTTAACTCTTGGGTGTTACTTTTTAAACAATGTTGCAACAATGTTCCCCAACAATGATCAGGCTTGTCTTGTCATTGTATCTACAGTCTGAGCCAACAGTGCAGAGTATAGAAAGGGATAAACACTGCTTTCAATAGCAATACATATACAAATAACTTAAAATACATAGAACATTTGTAATTAATGTATGTTACAAATTTGCTTAGACATGTTTTCTTTTATTAGGCAAAACATATTTTTTGGGTTGACTTTCCTTTTAAAAACTTGCAGGATGTATATAGTTCATTGTGTGCCTTTAAGAACAGTCAGACGCATTCACTCAAGCAGTGTCCTGCAGTGCATACCAGATTCATAAATGTATGGACTTATATGGAGCAGGTTGAAAGACGTAAGTGTAAATGAAGCTGGAAGAGGTGGCACATATTCTGAAATGAGCTGGAAATGATCATAACATTTGCATTAAGGGAAGCCATAAGTTATGATAGGGCCTATTCAAATTCAACTATTCGCTGCCTAAAACCTGCCGAATTGCTGTTAAAGACTATGTGAGAGGTCCAGGGATCAATTTGGAGATGTTTGCAGCCTTCCTGACATTCAAGTTTTTTCTCCGAAATAAACTTGAATGTCAGGAAGGCTGCAAACATCTCATATCAAAGATGATCAAATACAAATCTAATTTGATTCGAGTTTTTGGCTCTTTTAAATTCATCCAGACAAAAAAAAAACAAAACATTTTATTAATACATTTGGATTGGTCAAATTTCGAGTTTATAGGAGTTTTAAAAAACACATAGAGCATCAGTGGTGGTCTGCAACATCTGGCACTAGTCTTAGGGCAGAAAATGTGCTTTTAACTTTTTTTCTATAAAAAAGTTCTTTGCCCAGGCTTGGAGGGGGAAATAAATAGTACAGCGATTCTTGTAGGTCAGTCTTGTAAAGGCTGTACATGCACCCACCCCAAGCATATGCCAAAGTAACCCAAGCTGGTTTGTTTTTTGTTTTTTTTTAAAGTGGAGGCCCATGAGCATGGGGCACAAGGTTAGTTGCTCAATGGGGGTTCCTAACAAATTGCCATACATCAGTCATTTATTATTTTCTTACATATTAAGCAGTCGCCTGTCTCGAGATTACCAAACGTTAGTTAGAACAACTCAGTTTTCAGAAAAGCTTGCATTCATGCAGCTCTATATATTTGCTCAATATTCTTTTTATGTACAAACCCTATGGAAAAACAGATGTTGACAGTAAATGCAACAAAGTTTTCCAAATATAATGTAGGTGTCTGTAGCCTTAAATTTGCAGCATTTTACTGAAAACCACCACTATTTGTTTCACATACAGGTACGGGACCTGTTATCCAGAATGCTTGGGAACTGGAGTCTTCTGGATAACTGATCTTTCCGTGATTTGGCTCTTCAAATCTTAAGTCTACTAAAAAATCCTTTAAACATTAAATAAACCTAATAGGCTGGTTTTGCTTCCAATAAGGATGAATTATATCTTAATTTGGATCAAGTACAAGGCACTATTGTATTATTACTAGGGATGCACCGAATCCACTATTTTGGATTCGGCCGAACCCCCGAATCCTTTATGAAAGATTCGCCAATACCGAACCGAATCCGAACCCTAATTTGCATATGCAAATTATGGGTGGGAAAGGGAAAATTTTTTTACTTCCTTGTTTTGGGAAAAAAAAGTCATGCGATTTCCCTCCCCACCCCTAATTTGCATATAGAAGTTAGGATTTGTATTCGGTTCGGCCGGGCAGAAGGATTCGGCCGAATACAAATCCTGCTGAATAAGGCCGAATCCCGAACCGAATCCTGGATTCGTGTATCCCTAATTATTACAGAGAAAAAGTAAATCATTTTTTAAAATTTTAATTACTTTATGTCTATGGGAGTCAGCTATTCTGTAATTCAGAGCATTCTGGATAATTAGTTTATGGATAACAGATCCAATACCTGTACCAGAGATGCAGGCACAAGCAGTAAAAAGCTGAAACCACACATTGCAGGTATGAAGTCTCCATACATCACAGCATAAATTACCATAACAGACATTTTTACACATTTAAATTGTTATAGAACTAGCTATAAAAAATGTGTGCTTTGGTCAGATTCACACATATGCAGACACTGCTGTAGGAGGTCAGTCTCAATCTGCTTAGACTATAAATCCAACATTAACAGCTACTTTATGTAATCAAGTAATCATGTATGTGGTTTTTTTTTTTTAGGTAATCCTTTCTGCACATCTGCACTGTGAGTGGCATACATTCATTTTAGCATGAGGCAATGTTAGACCAATCAATACAAATAGACAATACTATATTATTATCAATCATTTCCTTTGAATCACAAGGAATACAAAAAGCAGGGCTGTAGCAGTAGTAAAAAAATACATGACAACTACTAGGAAACGCTTCCCAATAACAAAGATCAAGTTGCCCATGACAGTGGGATGGTCTCAAGGCAGGAAACAGATGCTGGGACTGCAGCCACAAGAAACCAAAGACTGGAAGTAGGTATAATGTATGTACAGAGGTCCTGTTGTGCACGAACAAATACGAACAAATAATATAAAAGGAATATGACATCATTATAACAAAAGAAGGCAACAAATATCATGCATCATGCTACTTATTATAAACTGTCATAACTGAAAGGCTAGCAACTCCCTCTATGATCCTCTTGAAACTCAAGCAGTCAGTGGCCATGCTTCCTGCAGCAAAATTCAGCACAAAAGGTAAGTATGTTGTCACTGCAAGGTACCACTTGTGCTCATGTCTGACAGGCTTTCACTACACAAACAGGGAGCAGAGTAACTAACTATTTACATTTCAGGAGGATCACGGAGGGGGCAGGCAGTTGCTGCTGGGGGCACTGGGGGTATATGTTCTATGATACATTAAAAAAAAAAAATTAAACATATATTGAATGGTTTGCATGTTTTAAGGCGAATAGAATCCCTAACATTTTTTTTTTTCACAAATGTTTTTATTTGTTTTCAATATGCATAAAGAATTTACATAGTAAACAAAGAAAGAAAAGGAAACTAAGATAAGGCAAACATACAATGTGAATCCCTAACATTTAAGAAAAAAAAGTACTTCCCCAAGTACAATTGTTTTAAAGTAATAATGCATATTTAAAACTGCAACTCAAACTCTTTCTGAGCACAATAAACAAAATATATTTCAAAACACATTTGCACAGCATTCTGTCAGTAACCTCAGATCCCCAAAGGTACAGGCTAAAGACTGGATCTACAATCCTTCCCCTTCCCTATCAAACACCAAACGAGGTCAGCTTCCAGTAATCATGCCACAGACACTACAGCGTATACTAGCCATCTGTGCAGCTGACTCAGTCCGTCAGCTGCTTTTATCGGCCCTTGTTTGGCCACCTTTACGTACATATTTTATTCATTGTTGCTGCAGGTGCACTACAGCCCAGAAAATTTGTAACAGCTCATTCATTTCTAAATAGTACTATTACTGAGTTTATCTGCAATTGTCTGTGAAATCAGCAGTTAGAAATATTTCTGACATAGGACCCTTCACCATCTTTCCCTGCCACTGTACAATAAAACACACGGAAAGACTTGTCTGCATATAATACCTTATTTCCCTACATGTTTATATTTTCCAAACACTTGAGCTACCAAACTTGTTTACTCAAGGGAAAAGCAAATACTGTATGATCCAGTCTCACAGCTCAACAAATCTAAAAAGGGCCAAAAACATAAAAATTAAAGCTTTATATAAGTATAAACCACGTGCTACTTCATAAGATCTCTAACTCCTTTGATATCAATAAGCTGTTTTGTACTTAGCAGCCCAGGAAACAGTCAGGAAAGTCAAGTTCTTGTGTGACTTGAAATGCCACCATTACATAGCAGATAAGCTATTGAGAATACAATGGTGCCTTAACAGAAGTCAAATGTTATTTAAAGTTCTACACACCTGAAGCAAAAATAAAAATATCTGCTATACAAACAGTGCTGAAGCAGCCAAGAAATATTTTGCTTGCCAATGAGAGACAAACGTATTTTCTATAACCTGTGTGCAGTGTTTTCAGTATAAGGTGTTACCGGCCATTTAGGGGCTACGACCAGCCAACACTGGACAAGAATCCTAGTCCAACATTGTTTTCACTTGAGTGTTGCCTCTGAACTTCTACTGATATATAGCCAGTCCTACAGACCTGCAATGTCTTTAGTGGAACATGCTTGTTAGAACATGCTCAGGAGGTATTTTGCACATGCCATTGGTAGGTAACACTATATGGTGTATGTCTTTCAATCCACGACCTCTGACAAGCCTTGCACTTGCTTACACCTATGTTGCCCCATGCTACAGGATTTTATTTTACAAATAATTGATTATGCTATAGTATTCCCAACTCCATATGCCATGCACCTGTCACAGGGACAGCAGGGACCCATGCCCTCACTACCTCAAGCTCCTCCCCTCTCTCTATCCTTTAAACTGGCAGCACCGGCTCTTCAGATATGGCACCAGCAAACATCACACCAGCCCAATGTGCATCCTGACAGATGTCAGCTATTAGTTTAACTCTATGGCTAGTATCCCCGGTCCCTCCCCAGCACGCTTTGCCTTGTCACAGAATAATAATGTCCGGCTCATTACAGGTCGCTAGAGGCCCACCAGCTGTTTTCGAACTAGAGTTTTGCTGTCAGGGGCTTCTGGGAGTTGTAGTACTACAACAACTGGAGGGACAATGGTTGGACATGCTGAGTGTGAGTGTCAAGGCAAACTAATATACACTCCATGGCTCACCGGCTTGGGTGGTGTCGCTGAGGTCGTGCTGGACTGCACTGCGCGGAAACTCTCTCAGTTTCCTGCCACTCAGGTTTAGGACCCCGGTCATGGCCGCTTCCTCCAGTGCTCTCTCTAAAGAACGGTTCCATGCAGCCGGCCCTACGCCCACTCCGACCCCCGACGCTGCTCCATGACTGTTATGGGTAATCCCAGAATAAGCAGACACTACCGAGCCCTCGGCCAACACTGCGGCCGCCATAACACCGACTCCTCTTTGCGCTTGCGCTGCCAGACTGACAGGAAGCGGGACACATGGGCGGGACTGGGCTGTAAAGCGCATGCGCTTCAGTGGAAGGCGGGGTCTGCTGCTAGACAGTGCTGCTCCTGCGCGTTTATGGGACCAAAAATGGAATTTCCGTACAACAGTGAAAAACACGATCAAAATATATTTGCTAATATTCCTTATTCTGTTCATGCTTATATTAGTGTCTCCTCTCTGCACCTGATAATCCCAGCATAAAGTACGACCGTGGCAATTATTAAAAGACATCATCACACTTCTCACATAATATTCTCCAGTTATATAAATGGTTATTAATCAAAACAAATAGATAATGAGTTCTGTTTAAATACTCGAGTTTTCTCCTCTCCTACAATGACACTTCGTTATTCCATACCATTACTTGGCTTCAGTGTGTATACTTTCAATTGCAAAGGCCGAAAAGGCCAGTCTGCCCCTATATGTGCCATAAAGAAACCTTGACAATAGTCTGCAACTAGTAAGAACCGCGCAAATACAATGTACAGGGATTTGGCTGAACACTAACACTTCGTTTTTGCAGGACTCAGATTCACTTTTGAAGGTGAATTGCCCTGTAAGCTGTGAGTCTAACTTCTCCCAAGCGACCTGTTATCTAAATTGTTACAATTACCTTTTTGCTTATCTCAAAATTATTACAACAGTATCTTATCTGAACCTCGTGGCTGTTCTGGGCTCTCTGCCAAAAGCCAATTAAGTAAGAAACATTGTATCTGTTTTTAGCTGTTCAGTGCAGACAAAATCAGGACTTTCCAGTACAAACCCATGACTGCGGGTTGAGCTGTCAAAAGCCGGACTGTCCCTCTGAAAACAGGACAGTTGTGAGCTATGCTTTTTTTTTTTAAATTAAATGTTATTGATTAAACACATGTATGGCATACATAATCCAAGAATGACTTTTGCGTTACATATTTGGACAGGTTTATACATTATGATGTTGCATTGACAATAAACTTATTTAGTACCCGCTAAAACCTGTGTGGTGTGCTGTTTGTGTTTTTTGGGCAGGGCCACTCAATAGACTATTATTGAGTATTTTAATGCCTTGTATAAAAGTGTTACAGTCTACACTGCTATCATTTTCTGTTTCCCTTTATTTGAACGGGGGGGGGGGTGAGGGAGGGGGGTACCAACTGGTAGTCGTTCTGCATATGCTATATCAGATATAGAGATACTATAGGTCCTATAGTTTACTCTGTACAGAGCGTTTCCGTTTTGCATGTTAGCTACACTATTGTACATTTAGTCAAGGGTGGGAGGTATGCTTTTATTCATGCAAATTTTTATCACTGAGACCAAAGCACTGGGAAATTTAAAAACCTTTATCTCCTGCGCTTCCCCTGTATTTCTGAGCCAATGTGGTGTGGTTAGGCAGCATGCTGCCCCCTAAAATCCTGGTTCTTGGTGGCCTTTCCACAAATCTGATTCTCAACCTGCATTTATTCACAGGCCGAGAATGAACCTGGTGTGGCAGTACCCTTAGCCGAATAATACAATCTCCTGGGGTAATGAGAGAGCTAGGCCACCACCTTGTTGCCTGTACCAGGGATCCTTTGCAGCTGTTGCATTTGCTACTGATGCTGCACAGATTTTTGCAAGGCACTTGTTTATATTAAAAAAAATCAATGCCTTCAGAGGGTGTTTGTTTTTTTTTTTTTATATAAAACTCTGGTTAGTACATCCTAGCTCAAGATTGTCCCCTGAAATAGATGAAATCTAAGCAGCGTCAAGATTCCTGAAAACCGTAAATTCCCAAGGCACAGATAAGTAGAAAGACAAATCATAAAGTAGGAAATGTTCCAACATTCTAAAAGTGATAATTTACGTATAAATGCTGGTGTAATACTTTGTAAACTTGCAGTTTATCTCGATCCCCCATTTTATACTGGCCTGGGATATTTCTGCAGGAGCACTATGGAGTGATCATCTTCATCCACTTTTTCACTCTCCAGTGGCCCCAGACCAGCATGTGTGCAATAGAATTAAAAAAAAAAAAGGAAGCACTTTGATTGAAGTTTTTATTCTGTTGTACATGCACTAGCCCAGAAGTACAACATTACATGTTACTCCTACAGAAGTACTCTGGGCCAGTGCAGCTTCCAGTGACCAGGATCACTCGCCCAGTATATCTGGTAGGTCATTATAACCACTGATGTTAAAGTTTGGCACACTTCAGCTTTCCTTCTCGTTTAAGGCAAGGTAAAATACATGAACATCTAATGATTCTTTTTTTTTTTTTTTAACAGATTTTCTTTATTGCATTTTAAACATCCAGTTACATAGAAAAAGAAAGAGAAAGAGTCAAGAAAGATAGAACCTCAGGGTAAACCGAGGAAAAGGAAAGAGTAAAGAGGGGATGGGTCTTCCGCGTTCGGCAAGTGTTGCCAATGTGGGCATGCCTAACTAGGCATCCCACTACGGGTAAAAGTGCACAAGCCAGTTTCAGTCCGTACATATCAATAGGTCCCGGTCACATTCCACATATTGCCTTTAGCAGAGAAAAGGTAGATGACTTTCAAACATTCTGGCCCACCTCCAACCAGGCACGCCATATCTTCCCAAATTTTTCTGGGCAGCCTCTAGCCATATATGTCAATTTTTGACTGGGAAGAACACTGTCGATTAGTTTTTTCCAGAAGTTCAAAGACGGAGGTGCCGTTGCCTTCCAAGTCATCAGGATGGCTTTTTTGGCGAAGTGCAATAGCTGCAAAAGGCAGATTCATTCACTGGTGCTCAAATCTAGGCCTTCAGTTATTCCCAGTAGACAAAGTTCAGGTGAACATACATTGGGGAGTCCAAGCTTAATCTCCGCAAACTGCATTTTTTCCGCCCAGAAACTCTGCATTTCAGGACAGTCCCAAAAAACATGGCTATAAGTACCTTGAGCACCATTACACTTAGGGCAGACATCAGGACAGCCAGGATAAATCTGGGCCAGTCTGTGAGGCGTCAGGTATACACGATTAAGAAACTTTGTGTGTATGTACCTATCTCTACCAGAAATGTTAGTCTCAGGAATTTGACATAAAATTTCCTTCCAGTCACCTACGTTCAACTGGGGAAACTCAGGCTGCCATTTCTGGTGGAAATGTTGGAGCGGATCAAAGTCATCCCGCAGGAGAAGGGCATAGACCCAACTAAGTGACCTTACCAGTTCAGGGCGTCTCAAATATTTTTCTAAAGTAGTCTTCACTACCTCTGGAGCTCTCTCTGGAAACTGAGCTGATAACGCATGACGTAATTGCAAATATCTAAAGAGCATGTGATTTTGTAGGTCAAAGTCTTCCTTCAACCTTGCAAATTGTTTTATCTCCCCAGAACCAACCACATCCCCCAAAAACTTAATTCCAGCCGCTGCCCAGGTGGCAGCATCAGGCAAATGCCTTAATTGCAGCAAAGCGTCATTCCCCCACAAAAGGGACCACTTGGACCACTGATTTCTCTTACGGCAAGGAGACACCACCACTCTCTGGAAAATTGTACATATCGTCTTCATACCTGGTGTAAGAACATATATCGAGGCTATACCTCTATGTAACTGATTGGCCAAAGCCTCGAATGAGGAGACTATCCCTGCCTCAAGAACCACCGCCTGGTTGTTTGGATTGGGGTTCAGCCACCACCAGGCATATACCAGCTGGCTTGCATAAAAGTACAGTAGGAAATTAGGAAGGGCCAATCCCCCTCTGTTAGCTGGAGCCTGGAGAGTCTGCCACCCAATCCTCGGACGTTCACCTGCCCAAACAAAGCCACGTACTATGGCGTCTAAGTGCCTAAACCAGTTCCTAGGGGGTATAATTGGAGAGTTATGAAAGGCATAAAGAAATTTTGGTAGAAAAAACATTTTCAATAGATTGATGCGTCCAGGTAAGGATAAAGGTAGATTTGCCCAATTATGCACCCTAAGTTTGAGAGATCCAATGAGAGGGGCCAAGTTAAGATCCACATATTTTCTTGTATCTTTGTGTATCATTATCCCAAGGTATCTGAAACTATCCACCCATTGTGATAGGGGGCCATGTAGAACATCCCGCTGGGCTCCAGCATCAATGGGGAAAACAAGAGATTTCCCCCAATTTATCCGAAGACCAGAAAAATCTCCAAAGCCAGCTATCTCACTCAGGAGCTCGATCGCGAGGGCAAAGAGAAGAGGCGACAACGGGCACCCTTGTCTCGTCCCTCTAGCCAAGGGGATCTCACCAGATAGACCCGAGTTCACCCGTATCCTAGCCCTGGGGGAATCATATAAGGCCTTAACCCACGCTATAAAGTTATTACCAATAGCAAACCGAGAAAGGATCTGCCACAGGTAAGGCCACACTATAGTGTCGAAGGCTTTCTCGGTGTCCAAGGATACCACAATTCTCTCTCCCACATTCCGATGATTGGCCGAAATATTAGTGTACAGGCGTCTAATATTGATATCCGTACCCGTGTTTGGCATAAAGCCTGTTTGATCTGGGTGGACCAGATTGTCTATCACCAGTTTCAGGCGGTTTGCAAGGATTTTGGCCAGGATTTTAACATCAGAATTTAGGAGAGAGATCGGTCTATAGGAACCACAATTGTCAGGGGGTCTGCCTTCCTTTAAAATCAACACAATAGTCGCAAGTTTAGAGGTGGCTGGAAGGGGGGCACCCTGGATAATATCATTGAATAGAGAGGCCAATCGTGGGGCAATAGCCTCACCATGTACCTTATACCACTCTATAGGAAGGCCATCCGGGCCGGGCGACTTTCCATTTGGAAAAGCGGCTATAGCCTCCAGAACTTCCTCTGTGGTTATCACTTGGTTTAGTAACTCTGTATCATCTCTGGAAAGTTTAGGGAAGGGAATGCCATCCAGACACCGGTTCAGGGCATCCTGAGATAAGTCAACTTTTGAGCTATATAAGTCAGAGTAGTAGGAAAAAAATTCCTTCAATATCTGATCTGGGCTTTGGTGCACTGTTCCGTCAGCCGTAATGATCCTAGGGATTGCCGTTATCTGTGTCGGTTCTCTGGACAGCATTGCCAACAGCTTGCCACACTTATCCCCCTTGTCATACCAACTAGCTACTCGATACATCTCTCTCTGTGAATATTTTTCCATATATGCTAGATTGACATTCCTTTGGGCAGATAACAGCGCTTCACCAGTATCATTAGTTGGATTAACCGCGTGTGTTTCCTCTACCTCCTCCAAAACCTTGCGGACTTCTAACAACCCTGTATCCGCCTTACGTCTAGCCTCTTTGATAAGTGAAATGTATGTGCCTCGAGTGTAGGCCTTGGCTGCATCCCATACAGTTGGGGCTGGCGCTGTGCCTGAGTTAATCTCCCAGTACATTTTGAATTGCTGAGTAAACTCCTTCTTGACAAACTCATGTCGAATCCACTTTGGGGGTAGTCTCCACTGCCTCCCTCCCGGTTGGGGCTTAAGACCCAGGTCCATTTGCAAAGGAGCATGGTCCGAGCAAATGTGTGTGGTATAGCTAATGGAATCCACAAACGGTAGAAGTGTGGGGGAGGCAAATGCTAAGTCAATACGCGAGAGGGAAGCAGTGGAGACTGTAAAACAAGAAAATTGTTGCTTGTCAGGGTGGGACCACCTCCAAACATCCGTTAAATTGGATGCCCGGAGCCAGTCCCTCAGAGCAAAAGAGTCACCCCTGCTAGGTTTAAGGCGGTCAATTCCCGGAACAGGTACCGCATTAAAGTCCCCCATCCAAATTGTGGGGTAATCCCCTAAGGTAGCCACCTTTCCCAGAATAGTCTGCAGGAGGGCAATGTCCCCCGGGGGTGGGGAGTAGACGTTCACTAATATAAATGGGGTCAATGCTAAGCTCAATTTAAGAATTATATATCTGCCATACCTGTCGGAGATGCAAGACTCAATCACAGGCAGAAGTGTTTTCCTAAAAAGGATTGCCACCCCCCTCGAATACGTAGAATATTCAGCATGAAAGGTAGGATTCAACCAGTATCTCCTGAGAGCCCTTACCCTTTGCCCTATTAGATGAGTCTCCTGCAGAAGCACAATGTCCGTTCCAAGTTTTTAAGGTGATCCAGTACCAAGGATCTTTTTATCCTATCATTGAGACCTCTTACGTTCCAAGAGACTAACCTAATCTTAGTACCTGCCATGATGCATGTGGTGGCTGGACAGCATTAGGTATCATTGGACCGCTCACAGACTGACCCCAGGCCCACTGAATAGCCGCATGGAGAACCCATCCAGAAGAAATAGTCAGAAGCAGAAAGGAAAAGAAAAGAACAGTTAAGTACAGCATTTTAAATCCCTACAGAACTCCCCCACCCGGTATCACCACCCAAACCTGGAGATACATTAATCCCTTAACTATGAACTTCCCTTGTCTTTGGGGTATACGGTATTCCGGTATTCACCAAACCAAATAATCCTTCGCTAGACAAAAATATCAAAAAATATAAATCTCCTCCAAAACGTAGTAGTTCTTGAAAACGAAAGAATAACAGTAATTAAAGACAAACCACGGGCATGTCCGCTGCTATGGCATCAGAGCTCCTCTCAATCCCAGTAACTGTTGCTTTTCACACAATAGCCAGGTAATTATATATGCAAAGGGAGATGGACAAGAATTGAAAAATGCCCCTCGTACTGGTACCCATGTAGCGGTGACACCACATCAACCCCAATCCCCAGGGATGTCTCAACTCTTCCATTGTATAGACTTGCTGCCGAGTTGTATGCTCTCAGCCCCTCATCCGTGAAGAAGCAAAAGGGGATCATGATGGGGATGAAGGTGGACTGGCCTGCTCTGGGCGTGGGCTCCGTCTTTGCCTCGAGGGACGTGTTTCCAACCAGTGGAGGGCCCCTTCCGGACGCTCGAAGAACTGTGGCCTATCACCATCAATTATGCGCAGTTTGGCGGGGTAAATCATGTTGTATTTGATTCCCAAATCTCGTAGCTGCCTCTTGACTCCTAAAAAGGAGCTGCGTTGTCTCTGCAGCGCGGCCGAATAATCAGGGTACAACGAAACCCGTGCGCCCTTGTACTGCAGATCACCTTTTTGTCTTGCTGCCCTTAATGCTGCATCCCTGTCCCGGTAATTTAACAGCTTTATCAGGAATGGACGCAGAGGGGCCCCAGGAGGCAGGGGCTTGGTGGGGACACGATGTGCCCGTTCAGCAACAAATTGCGAGGAGAAAATCTCTTCCCCCAATAGCTCTTTCAGCCATTGCTCTGCAAAAGTTTCAGGGTGGGCTCCCTCACTTCTCTCTGGCAGCCCCACTACTCTCACATTTGATCTCCTCTGTCTGTTCTCCATATCCTCTAATTTATCAGCAGCTAACTTCAGCTGCTTTTGGAGCTGCGTAATGTCCCCATTGACAGGTGCTGTGCGGTCCTCCAGCGCACTGACTCTCTCCTCAAGTGCACCAGTGCGCTCCCTAATGGCCTGCATATCCTGTTTAAGGAGCGAGATCTCGACCTTTACTTCATCTATCTTAGATGTAAGGGTGGCGGTAATGGAGGATTGGCAAGCCGCAATTGCAGCCATGATATCTTGAGCGGATGGCACAGCCTCCTCTGGAGGGGCTGCGGAAACCTTGGGAGAGGAGGCCTGCTTAGGCGGAGTATTGGGGCTGCGGGCGCCATTTTGATCCATGCTGCGCGCAAACTGCCCCTTTTGCGCTCCTCTGCGCATATTCTGCTGCGGAAGGTAAGTGCGGATGTTAGCACCGCTTGAGGGCAATGTCCTGCACGAGAAGGAGCTATTACATGGGCTGAACAGGATTCTCCCGAGTTGCGCGTCCTACCGGCTCAGCATTCGGCTCCGCCCCCCCATCTAATGATTCTTTATTTGTCATTTCCAAAATAAAAAAGGGACAGGTGTCTTATTTGATAAATATACAGTATTTTTGAGGACATAAAATTCTGCTGCTGTACATAGCTTGGCTGTTTACTGTGTCCCTCTTCAGATTTGTTTAAATGTTGGGAAGGATGAAGCTGTTCAGTTCTGTGCAGGCCAGTGAAATTCTTCCACGTCTATTGCAGGACATAATCATGCTAAAACAGAAAAGTAGTGTTAAGGTTTGCTTTCACTAGAACTCAGCCCACAATCTGAAAATCAGCTCCCAACATTTATTCTTCTTCACCTTAAACTACATGTTTAAGAAGGTAGCATGCTTCTAGCAGCCACCAAACCCCAACTCTTCCTTGAGCCTGCTACACCAGTGGCGTAACTAGTTGTTACTGGGCCCCATAGCAAATTCAATTTAGGGCCCCAAAATATTTATAAGTTGGCCTATTTTACCAAGATATATTAAAATTGCTAAGTAATTAGGGTCTCGCTGGGCCCCCTACCCTCCTGGGCCCTAGTTCCTCTATAGTTACGCCCCTGTGCTACACGTAAAGCTTTGTTATCACTCCAGAAAAAGTTTCCAGTGCTCATGAAACCAATGCTGCCAATTTTTACAAAAATATGCCACTTCGCATTGTGGTGAAAGATTTGGCTATTTACCTATAACAATCCACACTCCATGTATATTAGAAAGTTGCTTAGAATTATGTTTACCTTTATTAGGCAAATGTTTATTTGGGGTTGAGTTGCCCTTTAATATTCTGCTTCTTTCCAGCCTGCAGCTGAATTGCTATAAGGTTGTCAGGGCCACCGGCCAAAGCAACTGAAGTATAAATTGGTTGACTTTAGTGTTGTCTTTTTTATTTTATTTTTACTGCTAAAAATAGCAGTTCGATTCAAGGATTTAATCGTTCAATCAAACGTTTTTACTTCAACCGCAAATGGCCTAATTCAATGGAAAAAAAACTTTGACTTCGATATTCGAAGTTGAAGTAATTCAATTTCAAAGTATTTTCAACTTCGAAATTCGACCCTTGATAAATCTGCCCCTAAGTGTTAATTTTATTTTGAACTACCCTCTTCAATCAGTTTTTTAGGATTGGACATAGAAACACTTCAGCCATTTATTTTGCCCTGCATGCTGTCATATACATTATGCTGGACTGAGAGTATATCTGTAGCTGGCTGGGTCATGTAGCTTTTATGCAAGTCTGTAGTTTTGAGGTGCGCTTTGCTGATCGATACAAGCCCTGTCTCAAGATATACTCACAATGGAGCTAATACAATGGAGCTAGTACTTCATCAAGAAGCCGCTCCAGGTTAGAGCTTGAAATAAGCGTCTGTTTTGCACCCAATACTTCAGTGGGAAGCATTTTCCCAACACTCCTAAGGAATAATATTCATATGGCGGTCCCTTGGCATGCATAGTTAATGTAAAGAGAACTGTTCTTAGTCTAATAAGCCCATAAAAAGACGTAGGAAGGAAATTAGTGCAGTTCTTTCTATTCAGTTAATTTCATATTTTGATAGAGGTCGCGAACTGATGACCAAAACATCAGTTGGGGTAATAGTTTTGTTGGTTAAGACATGTGAGAATTGGCTTTATTTCTAAATCGACCATTTAATCCTTGTTGCTGCTCTTTATATATCACTCTCATCCTGTGAGCATAAGTTTATTGTTGTGTGTTGGATATAATTCTTATATTGTATGCTTGAGGGATACAAGTAGATCTAAAATATTAAGGGCTGCAAATAAAACAAAAAAAATTGTAGTTATCAAATACTTATAGTGAGGAGTGGGGTCAAAGGCAGCCGATTGGCATTTTCTCCTCTGGGGAAAAAAATTACTCTACTGTACTCTACATCAGTGCTGTCCAACTGGCGACCCACGAGTACCCCTTGTGTGACCCCAACATGAAGTCTGCCTGCTGTGACTGAACAATTTCGGCCCTTGGTACCACAGAAGTTGGACAGCACTGACCTATGTAGCTTACATTATCTACTATGTCAAAGTGAGCCTTGTAGCCCAGTTTCAACCAAAATAGCAGCCTCCACATACAGTATACACAGCAGCATATTTACATGAAACACAATGTTTTAACTATTGCAGTTTAACAGTATATTATATAGGAATACATACAAAACCCTTTCATTTATTGTTACTGGTGTTTTAAATCCTGGATCTCTGTATTCAGTTGCAATGTATCACTGTAGCTGCTATATAAATCTGCATGGTAATCAACTGAACCTTTTATCTGACACACTACTGGAATATATGGAAAAAGGTGCATATTATGGATACCTGATGCATACCTGAAAGTACAGACCATATCTGATGATCCTGACTGCCCTGTCATGTGGAAGGATATCTGTAACATATACTATAGTGCCAGACATATCTGGCTTCTCCTTGTAAAATTCCATGTGCTCAGTAGGAACAACTTGTGCTGTGGTTCGAACTGCACATGCCAAGAATAATTCCTCTGGAGTATTACAAGTAAACCTGAAAACAATGTGCAATGTTTTATTTGATGCCTGGCAGTATTTCTATGCAAAATATTGCTGTAATGTGCACAGACAAATCTTGTGTCCACTAACAATTTAAACTCGAGACAGAAGACGGGCTAAAATTAATCCCAGCTCTCTGTAATATAAGCAAACGCTGTACTTTGAAATGCAAATAGTTTACCGAAAATGAGAAGAGGCTTAAATAGTATATTTTAGGGTTAATGGCAGGTCCAACAGCATGAACAGACATGTTGCTAATCTCTACACGAGTTGCTAATAAACCTTTTCTTATTTGGCAGCCATGATATGTTAACGGCCGTCATCTGGGGCCCTTGTAAATAGACTGGTTTTAGCATTCTCTCTAGTCTCTGCCACATCCAGCAATTCCTTCTATTTTGTGCTTCAGTACAAAAACATGAACAAAAGTTCTGGGAACTATGGCAACAACAGAAAAGAGATGCTTACCAAAGACAAATGTATTAAGAAAACAAACATTTAACGTATCTTGGGTTGCAGTAACAATTTTGATAGCATTGTGTTTAGGAAACTTGCTTTTACTAGTGGATACATTTCACTGGAATAGGGGAATTCGTCGTTTTGATATGAAATCATTGAGAGAGAATTCAGCCAAATAACAAGGGAAATTCTTGTTCCCATAAGAGACTACACCACATAGTAAAGCAGCTTTGTGTTTATCTTCCATCAGACCAGACTCTGATTGCTCCCATATTCTTGAGTGCCATTAAGGATCATCCAAACATTATACAGCAGTGTATAAGTTAAGAGTGTGCTGCAGGGCATTAAATCATACATTCTGCTCAAATGAAGATTATTGCAAGAGATAACAGCTCAATTTAAACACGAGAACAGAAAGGTACGGTTTAATGCTGCCGGGCAACTGTAGCATCCATCTTAGAAAGGTTTTGCTCAGCTAAGCATTAGAAATTCAGAGAAACATCACCCCTTCTGTTAAATATATTGGGATTAAGGGGGTCTTCAGGACACAGTCTGCTTAAAGGTACAGTGAAGGTCAAATACAAGGTGCACTTGTACAGTCATAGATTTATTTGTAGAAGGTTTTTTAAGAGCAAATATTAGTCCTGTTAAGTGTTAAAATACAAACCCATCAGCAGCCAAAAGCTGTAAGTGT
Organism: Xenopus laevis; assembly: GCF_017654675.1. Taxonomy (NCBI): domain Eukaryota; kingdom Metazoa; phylum Chordata; class Amphibia; order Anura; family Pipidae; genus Xenopus; species Xenopus laevis. The sequence goes on from NC_054379.1 coordinate 106,144,239, forward strand.
AAGCGGTCTGTGCCACTTTTTAACAGATTGAGGATAACAAAATTTCCCTGAATTACATCAGTACAAAGAATACCACATGCTTTATGAAATAAAAACTAGCTCTCATACTATACATTGGGTCCTGTTTTAGCTTTGTGAATTTTAACATGCAGCTTTGAATGGAAGAGCAGCGATTTAAGATATCTTGTTTCTTTATTTGTAACAAACTCAAGCGGACATGGAAAAAAAGAATAGAAAAAACACAGGCTTCATGCAATCAAACTCACTCCATAGTGAAGAGCTATAATGGGAAAATAGCAGAACTGAAAGGGTTTATGTCAGCTGCTAGTGTATATAGGGGAAACGCATGCACCCATTCATTGCCAAGTCAAGGGGGGGTGCTGAATCAACAGGAATCCAAAAATACAATCCAACTTTTGCTTGAAAAGTCAAATTAGCTCAGAAGTAACAGGCTTGAGCAAGAAAAACATACAATGAAGCCTTCCACATGAATATAAACACAGCTCAGGGGTGCTAGCGCCTAACTAAACCATGTGTTCTTTACAGCTACTGCAAATAAATAAAGGCAGGACTGGATCCATGGAGCTGGAACATTAGCAAGTTTGCACTGAAGCAAAGCTAAACATTACAGAAGACTACCACGTAGAGAGATGCACCTAATAAAACCTGTGCCGTTCCAGCTACAGCTCAGTTGATGCTGCAAGCAGTTTACACTGAGTTTTATTTATTCATTTAGGATACCACACAAAAAAGTGGAGTTCCTTAGATGGCGGGGAGGGATTCATTAAAATCCCTTTGAGGTCTACCTTTGCCTTGGTAGTTGATTTTTTTATCTGTGAAATCTGTGAAGTATCCAAGGCTGCCTTCTGCTACATTGTTTCACGGGAAAAACGGCTTTTTAATGGCATGTTATAATTATTTAAAATATCAAATTAATATTAATCAGAATTAGTTTCTTTGATTAGACACTCCCTTTTATTACAGACATGATACAGACAGCAGAAAACCTGGTTGTGAGCATGTGAAAAGCTGTAAACTTTACATAAGACTTGGGGAAAGAGCAATGCTGGGTTAGCAGTGATCATACTGTGTGCACAAGGTTGTAAAACAGGATCATTGTCGACTACCATAGACACTATGCTAAGAGACAGGAGCAAGTTGGAAGTAGCATTGTGGCTAAGCACTAGGGGAGGCGTATAATCAAGTTCCCATTCATGATTTCCTTCTGCTGCAGAGAACTCCCAGGAACAGCACTTCAATCATCCTGCCACTTTGCAGAGACAGGAGACTTGTGTGTCAAGTAAAGCACAGTTTAGAGAGTTATGGAGCAGAGGAGAGCTGAACAAGCTGTTCACACAGTGCAAGCCTTTGAAGAGGCTCTTATATACAAGTGGTCTGTCTTGTGCCGACTACCTGTTTTCTTCACATTTTCTTCAATCTGTTTATAGTTACTTGAAGGTTGGCTTGTGCAGTTCTTACCTATTTCATTGCAAATATTATTTTTTGGATGTTGAGAACCAATACATTACTTTCCCTAGTATAAGCTGAACATGCTTACATGTGTTGTATTTGTACTTGAAAACATTCATGATCACAAGCTGATTGTTTGAGGACAGTGTTCCTTATAATTAACATAAGGTTATATATTCTCAATGCATTCCATAGTACTTTTTACAAACTGTACTAGCCCAGATGTCAGGATAAAAGTTTTCAGCTATCACGCCATTATCTGGAAACCTTTTATCCAGAAAGCTTCGAATTACAGGAAGGCCATCTCCCATAGACTCCATTTTAAGCAAAGAATTCAAATGTTTAAGAATGATAACAAAAAAGTAGCTTTTATTTGATCTCAGCTAAGATACATTTAATCCTTATTGAAAGCAAAGCAGTCCTGTTGGGTTTGTTTGATGTTTAAATTATATTTAAGTAGGCCTTCTGGCCTGGAATGACAGACCTTCCATTGGATTTTTCTTCCTTGTTCACCAGTTGGAAGTTACTTTTTCTTTTTGGCTCTCTAGTTTTTTCTGTACTGGACTTCTTCAGTTAGACTACTTGCTATGGACTATTTTTCTTCGGAATATAGTTTGCATTGCGTTTTTTTCTTGTTTCCTTTTGCATTACAGGATGATAGGTTTACTTATTGATCCTTTTGGCCTACACTTATATTTCTATATTATTGAAGAGACCTAGGGCGTGATATGAACAGTCGGCTAAGATGCCGCCATGCTGTTTCAAGTTGAACTTTTTGATTAGTTATTATGTTTATTATGTTTTAATCTGGAATTTGGAGGCCAGTGCGCCTTTAGGAGCAAGTCACTTTCCCACACCCTTAACCTATTCCGGTCCCTGGTCTGCTTGCTGGGACAGCCAGCCCGGATACGCTATCACTATTGAGACATACGTTTTCCAAAAAATAGGTATAGGCTAAATTAATATGTCTTTTACTCAAGATTCTATTAACCCTTGGGTGGATAATATCCCTGAGAAAATTAAGGTTGTGTCTTGGAATGTCGGGGGTCTAAATACTCCTATAAAAAGACGTAAGGTATTGGACCACCTTCGAAGGGACAAAGTCCATATAACTTTTCTACAGGAGACACATTGGCGCAGACGTGACACGACTTCTCTGAAAGATAGATGGATAGGCTCTGTCACGACTGCCTCTTATGCTTCTAAATCTAGGGGTGTGGCAATTATTTTGAGCACTGCTTTGAATAGTACGGTGGGAAAAATATTTAAAGATAAAATGGGCAGATATCTAATTATGGATGTGAATATATATGGGACTAAGTATACTCTTGTTAATGTCTATGCTCCGAACAATGAAAACCAATCTTTTTTCACAGAATTGCTCCAACGGTTAGACTCCTGGGGGGCCTCAAATTTGATCTTTGGTGGTGACATGAACACGGTGTGATCCCTACATGGACAAGTCAGGTACATCATCCACACACGTCCTCAATAGAATCAAACCGCTGCACTCTCTCTGTGAACATCTTTGCTTACAAGATACTTACAGATACTTACAGTATATCCAGACACTAGGGATTACACTTTCTTTTCTGCAGTCCACAACTCACATTCGCGGATTGATTACATCTTTCTGTCCCCCATCTTTTAGCCTCGATTGAGGACGCTAATATTGGTAACATAGATAATTCAGACCATGCCCCGGTGAAACTCATCCTCCCTCTGTCTGCACCCCAGCCATACTCGCATAATTGGAGATTTCCAACTTACCTCTACCATAATGAAGACTTTAGAAATTATCTAAAGCAACATTGGGCCAATTATATTGATGACAATTTAGCCCACTGGGATGACAAAAATTTACTATGGGCAGCAGCCAAACCAGTGTTACAAGGCCATATCATATCTTACCTGATTAAGCGGAAGAGGTCCCTTAGTGAAAAGTATCGGTTGCTACAAAAAGAACTCACTCAGGCTTATAAAAACTTTAAATCTACTAATTCTGCTGTAGCAAAGAAAACATACACAGAGTCGAAGGCTCTTTTCAATACTTTATTGACTGAACAGATGCAACATAAATTAAACCATACTGCAAATAGATATTACCGATGGGGAAATAAATCCGGGAAACTATTGGCGAATTTAGTCAAAAAAACAAACTCCAGAAACTCAAAACTCCCACTGGATTGGCTCGTAGTACAAATGACATCACAGACGTGATGGCATCTCACTTCCAAAAACTTTACCAACTGACTCCCGATTCCACAGATAACGGCCTTAGGTTTCTCCAAGAAGCTCATCTGAATAAACTCTCTGTCCAGGATAGGGAAATCCTAGATGCACCTGTAACGGAAACAGAGGTCACAATGACAATTACTAAATTTAAAAATGGCAAATCTCCAGGCCCAGATGTCTTAGGCGTGGAATTCTATAAATTTCTACTCCCAGAAACAACCCCTCTATTGACATCCTTATACAATGATATCTTACAAGGGAATCAGTTGTGGGATGAAGCTGCGGATGCTAGAATTATCTTACTTCATAAAGAAGGAAAGGACCACTCAGATCCGTCATCCTACAGACCAATCTCTCTCTTAAACAAAGACCTAAAGATTATAACAAAAATTATGGCAAATAGACTACAAAAAATTCTCCCTACTATACTTACCTCTAATCAGATGGGCTTCCTCCAAAACAGATACCCAGTCCAAGCGATTAGGAAAGCAATTGCTGCTATTTATCATTGTAACCTAGAAAAGAGACAACAAGGATTATTAATAAATTTAGATGCGGATAAGGCTTTTGATAGGATCGCTCATATTCATATACGGAGACTTTTAAAGTTTCAACATTTTGGAATACATATGCTAAACTTATTTAAAGCATTATACAACTCTCCCCAGACGTTTCTCACAGTTAATGGTTACAATTCGGAACCTTTTGTAATTCAGCAGGGAACTAGGCAAGGCTGTCCTCTATCCCCTTTACTATTCAATATTGCGTTAGACCCCTTAATAAAACATTTGTTGCAGAATAAGATATTCGCAGGGATCCCACTAGGCCACACCAGGCATAAAATTACAGCTTTCGCTGATGACATCTTATTGTTTGTTAATGATCCCCAAATAGAATTGACTACAATTCTAGAAACAATAGAAACTTTTAGCACTTTTGCAGGTTTTAGGATTAATCTGAATAAATCAGAGGCACTGGAACTAGGGGGTTCTGGTATATTGAGCAGAAATAGCGATTTTCCTTTTAAAGTGACAAACTCTTACATAACGTACCTGGGAATTAAGTTGCCAAAAAAACATACTGATTTATACCCAATTAATATTCGTTGTACTATAGACAAGATCCAGCAAGAGTTAAAATCCTGGGAAAATTTGACGCTTAGCTTCCTAGGCAGAATCCACTTAATAAAAATGATACTTTTCCTGAAAATCCTTTACAAAATACAGATGTTACCATATAGCATAAAACCATCAGACTATAAACGATTAATTAAAATGCACTTTTATCTGGCAAAAAAAGAGACCAAGTATTAGTATGTTTAAACTGCAACAAACTAAAGATAAGGGGGAGTCAATTTTCCAAATATAAAAGAATATAATGAAGCGTCTTTATTCAGATTTGTGGGTGATTGGCTACATAATAGAAATATTTACACTTCAACAGAGGTGGATCAACTTCTGTCCGGCGGCATGTCTCTCAATGTGCTCCTTCATTCTTCTCTAAAAGACATTCCCCGGGATATGATTGACCACCCTTTATTCATTGACACTTACAAAACTTGGATCTCGGTGAGGTGCAGATGTAGATTAACTCCTAACCACTCAATCTATATGACCTGGATTGGTAACCCGGCCTTCCTGATAGGGGAACAAAATAAAACAGTTCTGGACTGGCAAAACCAAAATTTAAGATTAGTCAAAGATATCATGAGTGAGGCTTTTTCTATACCATCAAAAGAGAATCTTATTCGAAAATTCCCCTTCTTCTCTAGTGATTATTTGCTTGCAATTCAAATTATCCACTTCACTACGAAGGTTCTTTAACGTCTATCTCCTGAGGACAAAGACAATCCGATAAATACACTATGGCCTAAGAGTGACTCATACAAAATTACGTCCAAGATCTATCGAATAATTCGAACCATAGTTCGGGTAGATTCAACGGATCCCTATATATAATATGTCAGTACAGTGAGCACACTCTTTCCAGATTTAGAATGTAGAGGGTGGTGCGTTGGTCAAAACTTCATAATACATCTTAGTAAATGGACCGGCACTCCTTCATTTTGGTGAAATAAATCTATGTGCTTTATTCACAAATTCATCTCCCAACATTTCGGTCCTCTCTGGGACCTTTTTCAAGGATATATATATATATATATATATATATATATATATATATATATATATATATGATAAAAGCTCTACAGAAGAGCTGAAGATTTAACACCGACCTGGTAATAAAGCTATTCTGTCATTAAAGGAACAGTAACAACTAAAATAAAAGCATTTTAAAGTAGTTAAAATGTGCTGTACAGTTGCCCTGTGTTGGTAAAAGTTACGTGTTTGCTGTAGAAAGACTATTATAGTTTATGTAAATTATGTTACTAACTCGATCAAGGGGGACCGCTCCAGTTTACACTCCCTTTTGCTGCTTCAGTCGGGTGCTCTGTCTGCAGCGTCCCCCGTTTGTAATAAGCAATATGTGGGTCGAACTACTCGTTGTCTAAAAGAAAGAATACGGGAACATCTAAGATCGATTGAGAATAGGGATGAGGGGACTCCCATGGGCAAACATTTTACTTTATGCTCAAAAAGAGGGGTCCGAGACTTGTTGGTGAAAGTCATCGAACAGGTGAGGTTGCCCCTTAGGGGTGGGGATGCAGAACGTTTACTAAATTTGAGAGAGGCGTTCTGGATCCTAAAATTGGAGACTAGGATACCCAGTGGCCTGAATACCAGGCATGACTTGTTATATCTATATTAGCTAGTAAGGGCTTTAAAATGAGTTATGTTCAACAGAAGCCCGGCTTTCCCTTCTATCTTCCCTCAATCTCTATCCCATTGTCCCTCATTTTACCTTATTTGATTCATATAGAATTTTTGAGGATTCTCAATTTACTATTTTTCTACAATTTTCCATATTTTTCTACTCTTTTAAACATATTTATATTTACATTTGTATGTTTGAACAATTGAAGATCTATATTTATTCATCTATTTATATTTGAACCAAGGTCTATCCCAGGTAGCTAGTTACCAACTATTAATAAATCAATTACTAGTTACTTATTCTCCAACATTTTAAGTAAGATTCACACATCTATGCAAGGATTTTTGTTTTGTTTGTTCTGATTATAGAAAGGTTTTTATATGAAAACGAGGTTTTTACCTTTGGTTAATTGGTTTTACTAAATTAATAAAATATGATTGTCTTAATTGAATTACTATATTGCGCCCAGTAGGGGTCACTATTTACATTTTGTATATAACCTGTCTGTTTGGATCAGGATGGATGCCTATGATTAAGGGAGTGATTCCCGAAACGCGTAGGGCGTTGGATCCTTGTTTTAACCTGGAATAAAAGTACATTCCAGTACATTCGGAGTGCCGTCTATTTCTTTTCGAGGTCTTTATGTAAATTATGTATGCATACATAATGAGAGGACATTACAATGTCCCTATCCCGCCCCAGACCACATACATATTACACATTCTCCCAAACAAACATATACTGTGTTACAAATTCATAATACTAAAATCTACAACTAGTATAGATGTTGGTATATATAGCTAATATATGTGAGTATATAGATAGGTTGGAGATTATTAATTTGTTAAAGCTTGGTTGGAGTTATGTGCCCATGGTCAAACTGAAACCCTGCAATACCCCTGACAGGGGACCCCCATCAAGTTCCCTTCCAAACATTTTGCTGCAGTCAAGAGGGAAAAAAGACAAAACAGACAAAGTTGCTGTGTAATCAGACAATCCTTTTAATGATGATCATTGTCCCTGATGACTGGCTATTAATAAATGTAAATTGCTCGGGAATCCTGGAAGCTCTTCATCCTGCTCTTATTTTGCTTTGGCCATATAGTCCTCCAGTTCTTTGTCCAGCTGTTCCTTTGTGAGCTGCACATGTTCTCTGGCTTTCCAATAGGGTACATCGCTCAGGAACTGTGCGAGCTCTGCATCCTTTTCTTTTACTTTGGCCATATAGTCTCCAGTTCTTTGTCCAGCTGTTCCTTTGTGAGCTGCACATGTTCTCTCTGTTTTCCAATAGGGTACATCGCTCAGGAACTATGCGAGCTCTGCATCCTTTTCTTTTACTTTGGCCATATAGTCCTCCAGTTCTTTGTCCAGCTGTTCCTTTGTGAGCTGCACATGTTCTCTGGCTTTCCAATAGGGTACATCGCTCAGGAACTGTGCGAGCTCTGCATCCTTTTCTTTTACTTTGGCCATATAGTCCTCTAGTTTTTTGTCCCACCATTTCCTTGTGAGCTGCACATGTTCATGTTGAGCTGCTTTATTACTGGGCCTCCAGTATCTGCTTCCGTATGTTTTCTGCCAGGCACCCAGTCCATAATGTGCCTTGGGCATTGCTTCCTTCTGTGAGCTTCTCCGTCTCCATCTTTGTCCACTTATTCCACCGGGGAGAAGTCTCACCTGCCTGTATGTTGGTGCCTGGATGTGTCTCTTTTCATGGCTCTCATTAAAGCTCTCTTTGTGCCTGAGATGTGCCTGCATTGAAGGTCTCTTCTCCATGTGCTGAATAAACCTTCTCCCCGTGCTCTAGCCAAGTGCTGCTGTCGATTCTTGGCTCCAATATTTACAGGGATCCAATTTCTATTCTTCCACATATGAGTAGTGTATCCATTTAATGGCAACTTATCAGTATTGAAGGAGCACAAGGCTCATAATCAGCTACATGTTTACATTTCCTATTGAAACAACCAGCCTAATTGGGTGTTTACATGGTTTTCTAGTAGACTTAAGGAAGAAGATCTATATTGCGGAAAGATCATTAACCTGAACCCTAATTTATTGTAACGAGTATCATTTTACCGCTCATGTAAATACCAGCTAGTGACCGGGTAACGGAACCACACAATTTATTTTTTAATTTTATATTTTACTTTATTTTAAAAGGTTATTATTATACTTATAGCTTGGAAGGATACCACCCTGCACCGGCGCTGCTTAGTCTAGATTTTATCCTTAATCAGTTGTGAACTAATAATGCCCCCCCATGCAACCACTGGCTGCAGAGTTCAGGTCACCCAAACCCCGATGTAGGGTAGGACTACATGGTAAGCTTTGGAGCGATCGCGCACAGCACAAGACGTCTGCGACAAGTCACATGCGCAGATAGCTGCTCTGCATCAGCAGTGTCGGATCATGCTGCACTTCATCGACATTTCTATCCTCTTACTTATTCGGTCGCATGCACTTGCGCAGGCGTTTTGACGCATCACGTCGTTGCACGAAAACGTCCATGTAGTCCTACGCTAAAACAAACACCAAGTTATGAAACCGTCCTGTCATCTACTCAACTTCAAACAAGTTGGCGTACTGTCCCACTTGCTTAAAGGTAGTTCACCTCTAAATAACTTATGATGATTAGTATGTATTCTGAGACAGATTGCAATGGTCTTTATGGCTTTCATATATTTAGCTTTGTCAGCAGCTCTGAGTTTGTTTTTCGCAGTTACTTGTGTAGCAGCCAGCTGTGTTGATAGAGTTCGAATAAGAGACTAAATAATATAGGAAAGGACTGCATAGGAGCATAACTATATAAAGTTTACAATACAAGAATTATACCTCAAATAACTAAATGATAACATAATATTGACCAAATGCAAGTTGCAATTAACTGATGCTTGGATTGACTTGTTGCTGCAGGTATGGTGAGAGGACTTCATAGTAACATAGTATTAGGTTGAAAAAGACACATGCCATCAATTCCTTTTACTTTTTAACTTAACTGCAATTACATCAGAGACTCAAACAAATATGGGAGAGTACTTTACATCCAATTCTTGAGTAATTTTGACATACCTTCTAAAGCACATTGATTAAAATTCAATTCAAACACAGATATTGACCATGGACCCCTCTGCCTTTAATTGCTATATGTGACTCCATTCCTTTTCCCTTTACATTAGAGTACCCAGTATATCCGACTCGGCTTAGACGATCAACTATATCAGTAATGATGGCAGCACAGCATAATAGCTACAGTGTTTACTTAATCCAATGTGGATGCAAACTGGCCTTTTTTTTATTTATAGACTTTTCAGACGACTTAAAGGAAACAGATCTATTATTGCGACATAAATAAGCCGAAAACCTATCTATCATGTTCACATATCATTCTTACCAGCTACCCATGTAAAAATACCAGCTAGGTAGCCGGAGTAACTGGAATACATCAACACAATTTATATTTTTTATATTTTTATATTTTTTACATTTATATTTTTAAAAGGGTTATTATATTATACTTTAATAGCTTGGAAGTGAATACCACCCTTGCACCGGCGCTGCTTAGTACTATGAATTATTATCCTTAAATACAGTTGTGGAACTAATAATGCCCCCCCCATGACAAACCTGGCATGCAGAGTTCAGGTCATCCCAAACCCCGATGTAAGGGTAGGACTACATGTAAGCTTTCGGAGCGATCCGACGCACAGCAACAAAACGTCTGCGACAAGTCACATGCGGCAGAAATAGCTGCGTCTGCATCAGACAGTCGTGTCGGATCAATGCTGCAACTTCATCCGACATTTCTATCTCTTACCTTATTTCTGTCGCATGCAACTTGTCGCAGGCGTTTTGACGCATCACGTCGGTTGCACCGAAAACGTCCATGTAGTCCTACGCTAAAACAACACACCAAGTTTAATGGAAACACTGTCCTGTCATCTAACTCCACAAACCTCCAAAACAAGTTGGCAGTACTGTCCCACCTTGCTTAAAGGGGTAGTTCACCTCTAAATTAACTTATAGTATGATGTAGTATGTATTCTGAGACAGATTGCAAATGGTCTTTATGGCTTTTCAATTATTTAGCTTTTTGTTCAGCAGCTCTGAGTTTGGTTTTTCGGCAGTTACTTGGTTGGTAGCAGCCCAGCTGTGGTTTGAATAAGAGTTCGAATAAGAGACTAAAATAATTATAGGAAAGGGACTGCATAGGAGCATAACTAATATAAAGTAACAATAACAACAGAATTATAACCTCAAATAACCTAAAACTGATAACAATAAATATTGACCAAATGCAAAGTTGCAAATTACTGATGGTTGGAGATTGGACTTGTTGCTGCAGGTGAATGGGTGAGAGGACTTACATAGTAACATAGTAAGTTAGGTTGAAAAAAGACACATGTCCATCAAATTTAACCTTTTTACTTTTTTAACCTAACTGCCAATTACATCAGGAAGACTACAAACAAATATGGGAGAGTTAACGTGTGAACAGTCCAATTCTTGCAGGTAATTTTGAACATACCTTCTCAAAGGCGAACTATTGTATGAAAATTCAAATCAAAAACACACAGATATTTGGGCAAGCCATGGACCCCTTCTTGCACTTTATAATTGCCTATATGTGAGCTCCACTCCCTTTCTCCCCTTTATCTATTCTGAAGCACCCAAGTACCAGATATCCCCAGACTGCAGAGCCTAGACCGATCAACTATAGGACATGTTGTGCAGCCATACAGCATAGATATCAATGATGTTAGCTCTGATCAAATGTGGATGTCATTGGCGTGTTCTTTTTATTTGATAGACTTTTCCAGACCATCCCTTAAAATAGGACACACATGATTTTTATTCGATCATAAAAAGTGCCCAAAACCTATCTACAGTGTTCCAATAGGCTAACATTCAATTCGGTAGCTTTTATTTGGAGAAGTATTGAGTCAAAGGATTTTTTAAACAGACAGTACTTCGACTATCGAATGGTCGAACGATTTTTACTTCGAAACGTTGGAATCATTCAATTCGATCGAATTTCGATGGTCGAAGTACTCAAAAAATTACTTCGAAATTCAAATATTTTTGGATTCAAACTATTCACTCGAGCTTAGTAAATCTGCCCCTTAGTGTGATGTAGAAATTCTGAGACAATTTGCAATTGGTTTCATTGTTTTTTTTGTGGTTTTTGAGCTTAGGTTTTCATTCAGCAGCTCCCAAATTTGGAATTTCAACAATCCAGTTGCTAGGGTCCAAATTACCATAACTACCATGCATTGATTTGAATAAGAAACTGGAATATGAATAGGAGAGCCCTAAATAGAAAAAGGGAGTAATAAAAAGTAGCAATAACAATACATTTGTAGCCTGGCCCTTACAAAAGCATTTGTTTTTAGACGGGGTCAGTGATCTCCATTTGGAAGCTGGAAAGAATGAGAAGACAAAGGCAAAATATTTAAAAAATTAAAAATAAACAATGAAGGGCAATTAAAAAGTTAAAGTTAACTTCAAAAAGGGGAATATGTTGGTGGTCTGTAAATGTCTTACTTCCTTGTAGTTACTCTGTTGCTCTGTGCTGCAATGTCTCTTAGTCAGCAAAACAAACACAAAAGAAAAAGGAAGAAGAAGCCCAGCAGATTAACTGCAAAACAGTTTATTCCAGGTAGTGGTTACACGACATGTTAAGTCAATACCCTTTATCAAAGTATAAAGGGTATTGACCTGAAACATTTTGTATAACCACTACCTGGAATAAACTGTTTCGCAGTTAATCTGCTGGGCTTCTTCTTCCTTTTTCTTTTGTTTTTGCTGAGTAAGGTGAAAATCCCTTTTAAATTATAAAGTTTCAAGGACTCCATTAATAGGGTGTAAGAGCTCAGTAATACCTAATTAAGCATGCAGATAGCTGGACACATGATTACGTAACACAGGAGGCTAAGAAGTAGATAGGTGGGTAATAAATTACATTACTGCCCACTGTGGAAGTTACCTTAGTCTCACTTCTCCTACATGTTCTATACAAATGCTAGCAGGGATTCCTGTTAAGGTCTGAGTAATTATAGATTTAAAAAACGAAATATATTTTGCAGTGCTTTTCTTTGTATAGCAATAGAACAGCACTCCTATGGTACATACAATGTAGATGACTACAAGTATGGGACCTATTATCCAGGATGCTTGGGCCCTGAGGTTTTCCGGATAAGGGATCTGTAAATTGTGGCTTCTAATATACATGTATATCAAAGAAGGGTGTATAAAATTTGAAATATATACTGCTCAGGACCTGGGTTTTTTTTTCGGATAAGGGATTTTTCCTTAATTTGGATATTTACACCTTAAAGGAGTAGTAAAGGTTAAAACTAACTAAGCTTTATCAGAAAGGTCTATATAAACACACCAGTAAACCCTCAAAATAGTGCTGCTCAGAGTCCTGTCAAAACAAACACCACGTTTCTTTCATTCTATTGTGTACACATGGGCTTCTGTATCAGACTTCCTTCTTTCATCTTAAACCTCCAGGTCTTGGGTTTAAGCATGCTCAGTCTTCTCCTCCCCTCCCTGATGTAATCTGAGCTCAGAGCAATGAGCAAGCAGGTGGAGACTCAGGCAGGAAGTGATGTCTCAGCAAGCTAATATGGCAGCTGCTATCCTAAACAAACAGAGACAGTGTCTAGAGCTGTTTACTCAGGTATGAAAAAGCGTTATAAAGAATAAAAATGGCATTCTAGCTTGTACTGTTGTGGCTATTCTATTGGCAATAAACTGCCCTGATAGCTTTTCTTCTCCTTTAAGTCTACTAAAAGATTTCTGCAAACATTAAATATACCCAATAGGCTGGTTTTGCTTTCAATAAGGATTTGTTATTTCTTAGTTTGGATCAAATTCAAGACACTGTTCTATTAGTACAGAGAAAAAGTTATCTAATAATTTGTATTATTTGGATAAATGGAAGTCTATGGGAGACAGCCTTTCCGTAATTTGGAGCTTTGTGGATAATGGGTTTACATATAAAGCAAGCATTTTCCACCTAATGACTTATGAATACAGTACTGCATGTAACAGGTAGTTGCAACTGCTTGCTCTTCATTCTAGGGGGCAGATTTAACAAAGGCCGAAGTGACTAACATTAGCAAAAATTCACCAATTTACTAATGGGGGCAGGCGTGACTTCACTAGCGAAGGAGATAGACTCTAGTGGTAATTCGCTCCCTTACGCCTGGCGAAGTAGCGCTCTGGCGAATTGACGTGACTGCGCAAATTCACTAAAATGCGGATTTTACTGAATGTTACCTCTTGTGCCAGACTTGCCTTCGCCAGCTCAGACCAGGCGAAGTGCAATAGAGTAGATAGGACTTCCTCAAAAAATAGTTTAATTTTTTTTAAGTCCCAAAAAAAGCTGACGACTTTTAAATTTTCAGGGTGATTGGCTGCAAAAGATTGTAAATTTTTTCTGGGGTACCCAGCTTCCCCCCTAAATTTCCTAACATATGGCACATAAACTATACACTGGGCTCATGTGTAGGGCAATATAACAACTCTATTTTATTTTATTAAGGTTTTCCGGGCTTGTGTAGTGTAATGTATTTGTTGCAACATATATATCCATTCAACTTGAACTTCCTGCCGTATGCAAATTAGCCAACGCTAGCGCAACTTCACTTGGCCCTCGTTCGGCGCCCTGGACGTAACTACGGATTTTAGTGAATTAGCGTTGTCCTGGCGAATTTACGCCTTGCGAAGTGTTGCGATGTGAGCGAAGCGGACGCTAGTGCAAATTCGTCGCTTAGTGTTAAATACACGAGGTCTACTGGGTATTGATAGGTGGCCTTTGATGCAGAACTATACCTCTATTTTGATGGTATGAGTTTTAGTTGTGCAGCAGCTAAAGCAAATTTTGTGGCTTTTGATACATATAGGGGTAAATATGGCAAATGCCGCTGATTCTTAATCTAGTACTTTTGTACAAGTCACAATGTTTGCATGAACCTTCTTCTTGCACACCATTCATATCTCCACTTCTTCTCAAAAAGGCAGCATTAGACTGGCACCTCTAGAAGGATTATGGTATGGCTGAAATGCAACGCTTTTATTCATCTGCTTCTGTTTTTTTTATGCATGTGTCAGGCTTAAGACCATTTCTGTGGCACTGCAGGTTCATGTTTTGTCCAATTTGATCTCAGGGCTCAAAATGATGTAGAGCCCACAGTTATATGTTCCTTTAAGTTGCTTCTATCTCCCAAGCAGCTTTTAGGTAATTTTGTTAGAGTGCCAGAGAGCTTCCTGTTTTAGTCAACAAAAAAAAAAAACTGACTGCTTTGTTTGCTTTACAAATATACCGACTCATTTTTAAAGTGTGTGATATTAAGAGAGAGAGAGAGAAAAAAATGCACATAAAACAGAAGCCACATCGCAAGGATTGATGTACACGTGTATTAAGAAACAGTTCTAGTTTTGCATTTTACTTCCTTTTTTCCCATCTCCTTTTAATCTTTACAGCCGAGGATAATATAACATAATTGATCATTTCACTGTTATGAAATCGTTTTTTTTTTTATTAGAGTCT
The DNA here is from genome assembly GCF_017654675.1 of Xenopus laevis. NCBI lineage: Eukaryota > Metazoa > Chordata > Amphibia > Anura > Pipidae > Xenopus > Xenopus laevis. Next base: position 106,159,270 of record NC_054379.1, read on the forward strand.
GAACATTTTAGATACGACTCAGTAAATGACAAGGGCAGAGTCAATCCTGGGGCCAAGTCACCCACCTATAAACAAACCACAGGCTCTGTGCTATGCAGTCTTCACATTTACCTGCCCCTTTTGTTACCCAATAATCCATGAGACGGTTTCGGGGCGAAAGGGTCACAGCATAGTTTTATAAATGGAACAACTTAAAGAACCTTAAGGTACCATAACACATCAGTGTAAACAGTAAATATACACCAAATGTAGTGCTACATGGGCACATCTGACCACCTGAAAGGGTTCTCTTTCAAAACATGACCTGGGAACCACTTTTTCATCGAACACCAATATTAATCCCACCTAATTGTAACCTCCCCACCTTCCTGAACTCTACCAGCTAACCCCCAAGGACAAGCCCATGCTTTGCTTTGACAATTTAAACAGGAGGTGTCATGGAATAACTTTCTCTCACTCCTCCCCTTCCCCGATCACCACCCCTAGTTAACCATTTCAACCCTGCATGCCCCCTTCTGCTCCACAGCTGCACCACTCACTCCATGGGCTTTCTGAAAGCTGATTTACAAACACAGCTGTATGCATTCACCAGGGGTATCTTAAAGTATCTTTCTGTATTTTGGTTCTTCACACCTTAAGTCTACTAGAAAAATGAAAATAAACCCAATAGGCTGGTTTGCCTCCAATAAGGATTAATTATATCTTAGTTTGGATCAAGTACAAGGTAATGTTACTGACAAAAAAAAAAAAAGAGTATGTTGATAAATACGTGCAAGAAGCATGTACACTGTGCAAGGGTCCTAGGTTGCCTTCTAATGCACATGCAGTAAAGAACTATGAGTGATGAGCAAATTTGTCCCATTTTGCTTTGCTGAAATTCACGAAAAGGCAAATCCATGGCTCCCAAAAATATTGCACTCATCACTAACTATGACGGAGCCGCACACACAATAATATGCAGTTGGGAAGCTTACCTCATTTATTGAGTCACCAAGGTATCAACGATTCGGGGGGGGTAAAACCCTCCTTTCGTCAGACAACGAAATGTTGATACCTTGATGACTCAATAAATGGGGTAAGCTTCCCAACCGCATATTATTGTGTGTGTGTGGCTCTACAAGTTCCTGACCTTGGCCCGCCAAACAGACAACCTGCACCACCAGTGCAGTTATAAGTTGAATCACAGGTGTTTTGATTATTTGGATAAATTGAAGTCTATGGGAAACGGCCTTCCCGTAGCTTCTGAACTCTCTGGATAATGGGTTTACAGATAATGGATCCCATACCTGTAACTATGCTGGCATCAATACATTTGAAGTAATTCTCTGTAAAACTACAACTCCAGGACTGCTAGCTTCCATGTCTACTAATTAGGGGATTTTAACACAACAGGAGGTCTATTGGAGGCCACAAAGAGTGTTGTCATCCCGGGAAACACCATTATGAAAGCTACGATTAAAAGTAAAAGTAATACTACATTCACTTCTTAAAATTTTATAACATTTTTAATTATAATTATATATTGGCAAACTTTCAATTTTAGGAGTCAAAATAAAACACTGTAAGCAGAGCATCAACGTGCCTTAAAGTGCTACTGACACTAACAATTTTCTTTTCAAAATATTAATCTACATTAAAAGTTACCTATAGGTCATGTTGATCGTTTTTCACTGACAGTTCTGCTTTTGTAAGTAATTGTTACTTGAAGTTCATGAACCTGACTGTCCCTTCTTAACCTGTCAGTTAGATTTTCTAATGCTAATGGACTCCTGCTGCACAGATATGGCAGCCCCCTCATAGAGGAACAGGGTACTAAGAAAGGCATTGTAAAAGTATCAGGCAAATAATTTAATGGCAAAATTATAACTAGCATTCATTGACAATGTTATGATAGATAATCAAAAAGTTATTCTCCGATGAAGCACCCAATTGCGCAAATGCGTCAGGAGGGTGTGGCTAACACAAGGTACAGACACTGCACTGTGGTGTGTTTGTAAATGTGTTATTATGCAATTTTGCTGTGTTTAAAATGCACAAATAAATGTTTTAAGTGAGAAGCTGTGCATGTCTCTAATTTGTGCATTTTCTGATGTCACTATCTCTTTAAGAATTAGCCCACCAGCATATTAATATGCACTTCTGCTCTTGACTTTGGAATTTCAGAATACTCTGCATGCAATTATTAACAGAATATTAAGTTGCTTTCCTCGGATTCATGCAAATGTAATGCATCACCCTCTCTTGTGACATAGAACCTTCTTCAAAAGTTGTTGAACTTGATAACACTCTAGTGAGTCAACAGGATGCGCTTGGCATTGTAGGACGAACAGTAGAAATCCTGGCAGAAACAACTGAGAGTGGATGTCCCACTGCTAAGTGAAAAAATACTCAATTTGTTTTAAACTCTTAACTCACACTCTCCTCTCCCACCACAAACACACACACATGGCCTGAGCCATAGACTTCTAAGGTTATTGTTGTCCAACGTAAATCCATAGCGCACAGTGCACTAAAGGTCAGTAAAGTCACCACACCTGTTATACGAATACAATAATGCAGACAATGAACACAGTATTACCAAAACTGAAACCTTGGCTCTCTTGATGCTCGAAACTGCATGCTTTAAGTAATGCAAATTATCCTAGGTGCTAACAAGAAGATTTTTTGAAATTTCCTCATTGAGATGCCAATAAACCCTTCCTTCACTATGCATCGCCTTTGTCTTAGTGCTTCTACATTAGTCTTTACAGCTTGAGCATTATCTGAGGGCATAGGCCTGGGTATCATCGACGATGGAAATCATTTCAAATATAAGGTAATATTAGTGAGACTGATGAAAAGAAAATCTGTGTGCTATTAATGAGGAACTAAAGCCTAGAAAAATAGATCTAGAAATATTGCATTAAAGTACAAGTATGGGATCTTTTATCCTTTATCCTCCCATCGACTCCATTTTATTCAAATAATCCAAATTTTTTAAAAATGATTTCCAATTGGATTTATTTTATGTTTATATGATTCTCTAGTAGACTTAAGGTGTGAAGATCCGTTATCTGGAAAACCCCAGGTCCCAAACAATCTGGATAACAGGTCCCATGCCTGTACTGAACTTCTAGATGTTCAGTGGCCCTATTATGACCAGGCCTTCAAAGTTGTCCACAGCATCTTGTTAGGCCGTATTTTGGATGCGACTGACACTTCACATTTCTCCGGACTGACTTTGAAAAGCTAAACTTAGGAGGAAATATTTAAAATATTAGCAAAAAATAAGTCATAGAAGTTGATACTACGGGGCAGAATAGATGTAACGTGAGTCGGAATTAATGACTGATCAGATTTGCATCATAAATTTTCCAATATATATATATATATATATATATATATATATATATATATATATATATATATATATATATAGTACTGTATATTGTCAGGTAACTGACAGAAGTTTAAAGCATGTGCTGTAAATTTAGAAATTTTGAGGTAGGCAGCTACTGAGGGGCATGTTCTGCGGCAGATATCTTTTCGGTCAACTGGCCGAATTGCCAGTTTAAGTCTAATTCTTTGTTGAGCTTTACTTTTCCTTTAAAAGCTAATCAGTGGCTAAGAACAGTAATCTTGGCCATAGAAAATGGGGAAGTCCCCAGTAGCACTGACGGAAACACCACAATAAAATAAAAGAACCAGGCAGAGTTGCGCATTGTTGAATCAGCTGACAGCCAGCTGACTTGTACTTACCCCATACAAGCTCACAGGGGCATTCCCACTTAAGCCTTAAATGATTCAACATCCTATTCAAGGGGTAACGTGTGAAATGAGATGGTGTTATTGCGTGTAATGCTATGCTGGTTTACACAAAACTACATTCATTTCTGAGGAAAGGTGATGGAGGGAGTTAATTACCAATGTACTGTTAGCAAGAAATACTACCTTATATTTTGCAGATGGTCACATTTATTCCATACCACGCTAACAATTGTAAATAATCTGTTTTATGTAGGACATTAAGGGAGGGAAGCATCTTACTATGCAGTAATGAACAATACTTTTCCTATAGGCATCTAACATTAATGGGTAGATTTAGTGACCAGAACTGTTGCACAAGTTAATGGCTGGTTCAGCCATAACTACAAATTATTATGCATTAGAATTACAACGTGCCAATAAGTCCTACACGGTTGTAGGTGGTTTGAACCCTGTCTCTGCTTAGGAAGCTGATAATGCAACCGTACCCTACAGCTAGGCTGCAAATTATTATTAAAGCTAAACCAGTCTAAATGTGTAATGTATTCAGGAGACAAATTAAGGAAACCAGGGTGATAGAGCAAGAAGCTGCAAGGGCAAACTAATTGCATTTAAATGAACGCTAGTTTTTTGTGCACAGTCTGTATAAGATAGTCATGTTTAGAAATATTCTAGTGAACCAGTTTGATTTAAAAAATAACAAATACCATGGTAGTAGAAATAATCTTAGAAAATAAAACAAACAGAATAATATTTATAATGTATAGTTCTGGGAATGACTGTTTATAGTCTCCTTCATTTCAATGGTTTGAAAGCAGAACGCACAAAACTGTAAATATTTCTGCTTGCACTTTTAAACGGCAGTGAAATGTTTGTATTTCGCATCAAAATCAGTCTAAAAGGTTTTCTTCGTGTAACTTTCACTTTCAAACGGTAATATTCCTACGAAGACTGACTAAAAACGTGCATTAATTTGATCCTGTTTACACCCATCGGCAGCGTTTATTTTTCAGTCGTTAAATGAATGTCAAACCTCGTTTCTTACAGTTACTACAATGGCAAAATAAATAGTTCATCGAACAAACCTGATTCGGTTTCATTCGCTGACATCACTAAGCCCCAGATATTGATAGCAAAAGGGTGGAGAAGGCAACCCGTGGGCGGCTTAATAAATGATAAACACCATTAAACCGAAAAATGAATCGCTAAACCTTCCTAAAATGAGTATTTTTGACTCTGTTTTTCGGTGTGTTGGCGTATGTCAAAGGGTAACTATATTTTGCTTGTCTGTAATGATTCAGACTGAAAGACAAAGAATACAAGCTGGTTTATAGATTCAAATTAGTTATTGGCAAAAATGTGATCAAAAATAGCTTTTTCTGTACGGTAAACATACTAACCTCATACAGGAAGTAAGCTGTGGAGAGCAAAGAACGATTACAATTTGAGGGAGATGGGAAAGTCACAACATGTTCTACAGAAATCGAGAAAGAAAGAAAAAACAACTTTTTTTGTTTCAATGCTATTTATTTCGTTTTTTTAAAGGACTCGCCCTGTGTTTATGGTAACAAACATTTGTTCCAAGATTTCTGAACAAGAATAATGGCTGCTGCAAAGTTATACAAATACACTAAATATAATAATGTAGTGGTTGCTGTTTTAAGCATCAGGTTAAACGGGTAAACGTCCCTGAAGTCTAATAAGGTCAGGCAGGCGAAACTGCCCCCACACAATCCAAAACCCTCTGATCCACACCTACATTCACTATATTAGTCTACCAAGACTCACATACCTGCTCCTTAATTGAGTAAGCAGCCAGACCTACATTTAATGCATCTTGCTTCAGAAAAAAAAAAGATTCCAGACCAATATAAATTTCGCTTTGTTAATTACAGAGCAAAATAGTCGGGGGGGGAAATCACTCAAAAAGCAGCAACTCAGAAAGAAATTGCAAGTTAATAGATGCCTGGCACATTTTTAGTTTTACTTTTAGAAAAGAACCACACTCGCAGAAGTGCCATCAACATATAAAATATGCAGTGGTTTAAAAGGAATAATGTAAAGGTCACATGTCTGTGGGTTTATACACAGCAGAACATACATTTACCAGTTTTGGAAGTGTTTTTGTACTACATGCATACACCAAGCGATTCAAGTCACTGCAAACTGTAGTATAACACTCATATCCCCATATGTAATAAAAGGCACTAAGGGGGTTATTTATCAAAGGTCGAGTTGTTTTTTTCCACACAAAATAATTTAGTTTTCAATGGTATTTTTTCGAGGTTAAAAAAAAAAAAAAAAAAGTGATTTATGGTACCCTGAACCTGGAACTAGCTCGAATCCGAAAATACACCATCTTAAACCTGTCGAGGTCATGTAGAAGTCAATGGCAGGTCCCTTGAACCATTTGAAGATGTTAGTAGCCTTCGTGATGTTCGAGTTTTTTTTCAGTGGGTTTCGCACGAAAGCTCAATCATTCAGAGCGATTCGAGTTTTCGGGTTTCTCAGTTAGAATTTACCGATTTCAATTTTTTACCTTCCAGTTTTTTCTTATAATAGAAACCATTTGAGTTGTGAGTTCATTCGAGGTTTAAAAAAAGCTCATAAAGCTTTGATAATTAACCCCCTAAGTTTGCCAAGTATCAGTAACTCATAACAAACAATAAGATGTTTGCTTTTAAACAGGTGACCAGTAAACTCTACATGCTGATTGGCTGCTATGGGTTATTGCTCCTTGGCAAACCTAGTACCTACTATTATATAACTTCTTCAGCCAATAAACGACCGTCCACATTTTACATGCACAGTAGTCACTTTATTTGCACCCCTACCAGGGTTACATACACAGCAATTGCAAGATACAATTTTAACACCAAGATTAAAATCAATACAGAACAAAGAACTTTTATAGGTTATCAGGTTCACTAATAGATCCATGTGTGGCCCTAGTTTGGAAAAGGATTAAATGTTAAGGGATCGTAAATTAATTGCAAACTGGTTTATATTTGTTCAAGTACAGTATGAATTTGTGTAAATAAAGTCCTTGCTCCAGAATACATAAAAATTCACTAGAGAAGTCGTGTTTTCAGGTTTCTGGCCTCTTGCTTGATTGTCAACGTTGGTGGAACGTCAGCTTTGTTCTCAGCCAGACATATGAATGTTTACACAGATTATGGGCAAATATTCATTTGGGTGTGCTAGGGTAGGTGCTTCAGCAAAACAGTTTAGAGAAATAATAGCTTTACGTAAATTTCACTTGAATTCATATTTAGTGGTTAGATGTTTTTTTTTATCTGCTGCCACCCTTTAAACTTAATAGCAAAGTCCAACATAACTACAAATAAACAGCAATGCTTATAGAGTCATGCCATTGTGTTCCTCTGGAGCAAAAATCCTCTGCACTTATTGGCGAGTGCAACAGAACAGAACACTGAATCTGAAATGCTCCACTTTTTCCTGCGACTGAAAAACATTCATAGCAGAACTAAAACCTGCAATTCATGCTTGTGTTTTCTTATAACATCCATATTAAAGCAAAGCAACTCTGTGTAGCTACGTGCTGCTGCTGCTTGTTGCTGTAAATTCAGAAAAGGTTAAACAATTTTCCTACCGAAACTGTGTGGGTTGTGAAAGAACATTTTAACCCTTTAAGTGCCACAGAACGTAGAATCTACGTTCTGTGGAAAAGTAACTTGAAATGCCACAGAACGTAGATTCTACGTTCTGCAGCACTTCCGGGTTCTGGAGCGGAGGAGCGGCTGTTAGAGCCACTCGCTCCGTTCCTCCTCGATCCCCTGCCCCTAGGCAACGAGCAGAGCAGGGGATCGAGTGGCCCCTGGGGCGTGATCGCCCAGGGGCCCCAAAGCAGCAGCAGGCACGTGTTACTTACGTGTCCTGCTGCTGCAGCCTGCACTGCGCCGTTGATCTCCGCCCCCACAGCACAGGAACAGGCAGATCATCGCAAAGCTCTTCCTGGGACCCCTCCACATCATGTGCAGCACTCTTCAGCGACTTTTTCAGGTTAGTGCAACAATTACACACACAAACACACCAACACACACTTATTTCAGTAATACACACTTAGATTCACACTTACACATACATTTTTGGGGATTGGGGGGGTCACTTACACTCACTGCACTCACACACACGTGCACACGCACACACGCGCACATAACATGTAATTTACTAATTGTACACACGCACACGCACATATATGGCATTGTGGCTTTTTTTTTTTTTTCATATCGCATCGTCTCTTTTTTTGCCTGAAAAAAATGTTTTATTGCCATTACGAATAGCGTATTTGCTAACCGTACTATGCAATACCTTTTGTATGTTATTTCGGTGATTATATTGCAATTTTGGGTATTTAGGTGCATTTTTAGCCATTTTATTGAATTTTTAGCCATTTTATTGCATTTTCAGCTCTGCATATGTTGTGTTCACTTGTTTCTAGCCGTATAACCTGTTTGGCCCGGCTAAAATATTCAAACTGTGATTCTGACGGCCGATAACACTAGTATGGAAAAAAACATTGATTTTTGTGGTTTTATTGGATTTTTTTTCATTTCACTCTTTACTGCCTTATTTTGTTTTGCCTTGTAAATTTTATCTACTATATATCTATTTGGGGGTCTCTGTGCGCCACATAGTTTGGTATATCTATGCATATTGGGCATCAAAGTGTTCAGTAGACCCCTGGCGTTCATATTTAGGATGTTTTATGCTGATACATTACGAAATGTGGGGCATATAATGGGGTAAAATTCAATCTTTCTGACGATTTTCAGAAATTTGATAAAAACCGTTATGTTCAGCATTGATTTGCAGTTTGGCAGTTTGCAGTAGAAACACTTATTTACCCATATTGAATTCGTCAGAATGTTTACTTTCTGAAAATATATGGTTTTCTGGGGTCTCTGTACTGTTAGGGGGGTCTAATGTCGCATAATACACACACCAGGTGCTTATATTGCAGCAGCCAGCGCGTCAGCTGTGAAAATGTATATACACTATTGTCATTTGGTGGTCTCTGTGCGCCACATAGTTTGGTATATCTATGCATATTGGGCATCAAAGTGTTCAGTAGATCCCTGGCGTTCATATTTAGGATGTTTTATGCTGATACGTTACGAAATGTGGGGCATATAATGGGGTAAAATTCAAGCTTTCTGACGATTTTCAGAAATTTGATAAAAACCGTTATGTTCAGCATTGATTTGCAGTTTGGCAGTTTGCAGTAGAAACACTTATTCACCCATATTGGATTCGTCAGAATGTATACTTTCTGAAAATATATGGTTTTCTGGGGTCTCTGTACTGTTAGGGGGGTCTAATGTCGCATAATACACACACCAGGTGCTTATATTGCAGCAGCCAGCTCGTCAGTTGGAAAAATGTATATACACTATTGTCATTTGGGGGTCTCTGTGCGCCACATAGTTTGGTATATCTATGCATATTGGGCATTAACGTGTTTAGTAGACCCCTGGCGTTCATATTTAGGATGTTTTATGCTAATAAGTTACGAAAGTGGGGCATATAATGGGGTAAAATTCAAGCTTTCTGACGATTTTCAGAAATTTGATAAAAAACGTTATGTTCAGCATTGCTTTGCAGTTTGGCAGTTTGCAGTAGAAACACTTATTTACCCATATTGGATTCGTCAGAATGTGTACTTTCTGAAAATATATGGTTTTCTGGAGTCTCTGTATTGTTAGGTGGTCTAATGTCGCATAATACACACACCGGGTGGTTATGTTGCAGCAGCCAGCGCGTCAGCCGTGAAAATGTCTATACATATTGTCATTTGGGGGTCTCTGTGCGCCACATAGTTTGGTATATCTATGCACATTGGGCATCAAACTGTTTAGTAGACCCCTATGTTTATATTTAGGATGCTTTATGCTGGTAATGATACATGGACAATACAATGCTGAAAAGTTGAAGCTTTGAGGCAATTTTCAGATATTTCACCAAAACCGCCAAATATGGCAAAGCCTTGCGACTCAGTAGTTTGGAGCAATAAGGCATGGGTACCCATTTTAGATTCTGTAGAATGTGTACTTTCCAAAAATGTATGGGTTTGGGGGGTAAACATATATTTCTGTGTTATTACCCCACAAAAATGCAGTCAATGTGTTGATCTTTCATTAGCTGAAGTTACCCACAGAACTATTTGTATGCGCTAACTTCATTTTGGGGCCTCTAAATGCCAGATACTTTGGTAAACCTATGAACAATGGCCACCAAACTGTTCGGAGGAACCCTGGCAATCATATTTAGGCTGCTTTTTCTTGGTGCGTAACGATACATGGGTGATATGGTGCTGAGAAGTTGAAGCTTTGAGGCAATTTTCAGATATTTCACCAAAACCGACAATTGTGGGAAAGCCTTGCGACTCAGCAGTTTGGAGCAGAAAGGCATGGGTACCCATTTTAGATTCTGTAGAATGTGTACTTTGCAAAAATATATGGGGTTGGGGGGTAAACATATATTTCTGTGTTTTTACCCCACAAAAATGCAGTCAACGTGTTGATTTTTCATTAGCTGAAGTTACCCACAGGACTATTTGTATGCGCTAACTTCATTTTGGGGCCTCTAAATGCCATATACTTTGGTAAACCTATGCACAGTGGGCACCAAACTGTTTGGAGGACCCCTGGCAATCACAATTTGGGTGCTTTTTTGTGATACGTAATGATACATGGGCGATATGATGCTGGAAAGTTGAAGCATTGAGGCAATTTTCAGATATTTCACAAAAAAAACGTCAATTTTGGGAAAGCCTTGCGACTCAGTAGTTTTGGAGCAGAAAGGCATGGGTACCCATTTTAGATTCAGTAGAATGTGTACTTTCCAAAAATATATGGGTTTGGGGGGTAAACATATATTTCTGTGTTTTTATCCCACAAAATTGCAGTCAATGTGTTGATTTTTCATTAGATGAAGTTACCCACAGGACTATTTGTATGCGCTAACTTCATTTTGAAGCCTCTAAATGCCAGATACTTTAGTAAACCTATGAACAATGGCCACCAAACTGTTTGGAGGAACCCTGGCAATCATATTTAGGGTGCTTTTTCTTGGTGCGTAACGATACATGGGTGATATGGTGCTGAGAAGTTGAAGCTTTGAGGCAATTTTCAGATATTTCACCAAAACCGACAATTGTGGGAAAGCCTTGCGACTCAGTAGTTTGGAGCAATAAGGCATGGGTACCCATTTTAGATTCAGTAGAATGTGTACTTTCCAAAAATATATGGGTTTGGGGGGTAAACATATATGTCTGTGTTTTTACCCCACAAAAATGCAGTCAATGTGTTGATTTTCATTAGATGAAGTTACCCACAGGACTATTTGTATGTGCTAACTTCATTTTGGGGCCTCTAAATGCCAGATACTTTGGTAAACCTATGAACAATGGCCACCAAACTGTTCGGAGGAACCCTGGCAATCATATTTAGGGTGCTTTTTCTTAGTACGTAATGACACATGGGTGATATGGTGCCTGGGAAGTTGAAGCTTTGAGGCAATTTTCAGATATTTCACCACAACAGCCAAATTTGGCAAAGCCTTGCCGACTCAGTAGTTTGGAGCAGAAAGGCATGGGTACCCATTTTAGATCTGTAGAATGTGTGCTTTCAAAAAATATATGGGGTTGGGGGGTAAACATATATTCTGTGTTTTTACCCCACAAAAATGCAGTCAATGTGTTGATTTTTCATTAGCTGAAGTTACCCACGGGACTGTTTGTATGCGCTAACTTCATTTTGGGGCCTCTAAATGCCAGATACTTTGGTAAAACTATGAACAATGGCCACCAAACTGTTCGGAGGAACCCTGGCAATCATATTTAGGGTGCTTTTTCTTGGTGCATAACGATACATGGGTGATATGGTGCTGAGAAGTTGAAGCTTTGAGGCAATTTTCAGATATTTCACCAAAACCGACAATTGTGGGAAAGCCTTGCGACTCAGTAGTTTGGAGCAGAAAGGCATGGGTACCCATTTTAGATTCTGTAGAATGTGTACTTTCCAAAAATATATGGGTTTTGGGGGGTAAACATATATTTCTGTGTTTTACCCCACAAAAATGCAGTCAATGTGTTGATTTTTCATTAGCTGGTTACCCACGGGACTGTTTGTATGCGCTAACTTCATTTTGGGGCCTCTAAATGCCAGATACGTTGGTAAACTTATGAACAATGGCCACCAAAATGTTCAGAGGAACCCTGGCAATCATATTTAGGGTGCTTTTTTCTTAGTACGTAATGACACATGGGTGATATGGTGCTGGGAAGTTGAAGCTTTGAGGCAATTTTCAGATATTTCACCAAAACCGACAACTTTGGGAAAGCCTTGCGACTTAGTAGTTTGGAGCAATAAGGCATGGGTTCCCATTTTAGATTCTGTAGAATGTGTACTTTCCAAAAATGTATGGATTTGGGGGGTAAACATATATTTCTGTGTTTTACCCCACAAAAACTTCAGTCAATGTGTTGATCTTTCATTAGCTGAAGTTACCCACAGGACTATTTGTATGCACTAACTTCATTTTGGGGCCTCTAAATGCCAGATACTATGGTAAACCTATGAACAATGGCCACCAAACTGTTCGGAGGAACCCTGGCAATCATATTTAGGGTGCTTTTTCTTGGTGCATTAACGATACATGGGTGATATGGTGCTGAGAAGTTGAAGCTTTGAGGCAATTTTCAGATATTTCACCAAAACTGACAATTGTGGGAAAGCCTTGCGACTCAGTAGTTTGGAGCAGAAAGGCATGGGTACCCATTTTAGATTCTGTAGAATGTGTACTTTCCAAAATATATGGGTTTGGGGGGTAAACATATATTTCTGTGTTTTTACCCCACAAAAATGCAGTCAATGTGTTGATTTTCATTAGATGAAAATTACCCACCGGACTATTTGTATGCGCTAACTTCATTTGAGGCCTCTAAATGCCAGATACTTTGGTAAACCTATGAACAATGGCCACCAAACTGTTTGGAGGAACCCTGGCAATCATATTTAGGGTGCTTTTTCTTGGTGCGTAACGATACATGGGTGATATGGTGCTGGGAAGTTTGAAGCTTTGAGGCAATTTTCAGATATTTCACCAAAACCGACAATTGTGGGAAAGCCTTGCAACTCAGTAGTTTGGAGGCAGAAAGGCATGGGTAACCCATTTTAGATTCGGTAGAAATGTGTACTTTCCAAAAATATATGGGTTTGGGGGGTAAACATATACTTCTGTGTTTTTACCCCACAAAAATGCAGTCAATGTGTTGATTTCTCAGTAGCTGAAGTAAAGTCCTGAACAATTTGGATGTGCTAACTACATATTGGTGTCTCTAAATGCCAGATACTTTGGTAAACCTATGCATAATGGGTATCAAATTGTTCAGTGGACCCCTGGCAATCATATTTCAGGTGCTTTTCTTGGTACCTAATATAGTTTGGGATATGCGGAAGCAGCAAAATAAAACCTTTGAAATGATTTTTCAGAATTTTGAATTTTGTGTTGAAAAACCGCTATGTTCAGACAAGCTTTTCTGTTTGGTAGTTGGGAGTAGAGAGACATAGTTACCATTTTGTAATCGGCAGAATGTGTACTTTTCAAAAATGTATGGTTTTCTGGGGTAAACCTACGGTTTCAGGATTTTTTGCCTTGGAATCTAAAGCATGCCGTTTTCTGCCTTAGTGCTTTCAAAATTCGGTAATATACTGCCGGGAGTTTTTGCTGTACAGAAATCCTAAATCTCCCTAAAACTATACATATCTGGTATTGGCACGTTCGAGAGACATAAGGCTTTCCAAATCAGTTGGATTTTCATCCGTAAAATTAAATAATTTTTCTGGTATAAATTGATATACGATGAAAAATGGTAATTTTTCATTTTTTTTGGTATTTAGCACTATAAATTTTTTTGCACAGGTGGAAATACATGAAAACTCAGGCAGATTTAGAAAGCTCAGTTTCTACGAAAAAAACAATGTATAGTTTTCCTAGGTAAACTATAGGTTTCCCTCAGAAATGCCCCTAAAGTGAGAGAGCACAAAATGTTTCAAAAACGGCTGGCATTTCGCGTAACCAAAATGTGAAATTCTGCTGGCACTTAAAGGGTTAAAGACATGTCCAAAGCTGGAAAGTGACTTTTGGCCCAAGGCAAGATGATAGGGCAGCAAGACAAGCCTGCAACACAATCAGCCAATATCGATGGGCGAATATGTCCAGCTTCGCCGAAAAATTTGTGAATTTCCTGCGAATTTTGACGGCACGTTCAATTTTGACGCCGCCGTTAAAGTCAATAGGCGTCTGAATAGATGTTGATGGGCTGTGGTTTTGACACGGGTGACTATTTCGACACGCGTCCAAAATTTTACACAAGTGAATTTTCGCAGAAGTTTTGCAAAACTGCGGCCAAAACTCGCAGTGCAGTGAAGTTGCGTCTAGCAAATTTGTTTCGCCCATTCACTATCAGCCAGTTGTGAGACTGCTTAATGCTGAAACGGTGTACTCAACTGATTCAGGAAACAAGATCTATATATTTGAGAGAGAAAAACTAATATACATATATTAAGATTGAGTTGCATCAATCTTAGGTGACATCAATACTCATTTCCAAATGGTTTTCCTTTCAAAATAGAGAGAGTCAGCTGATTTATAACACTGGAGAAATTAGCACCTGGGCAATAACTCATAACAACCAACCAGTGATTCATTTTTTTCAGCCAGCTTGCAAGTTTAAACGCGGAAAAGAAATTTATCTCATTGGGTGACTTAATAAGGTGCATACAGTATTTGCCCAATGTTGTAAATGACACCCATCTGCTATGATTTCACCAGGATGCCAGGCACAGCTAGTCCGTTGTGTTTGGGTGACAGCAGGGTAAAAATTGTCTCTTTTAAGGGATGCTAAGTGAACCCATGTACTTTATGGGATGACTTTGCAATCCCTTGACAAAGCAGCTGTAATGGGGGTTATGTTCACATTTCTCCTGGTCTGAAAACCTCAAAAAGATGTTTCTAAATAGCAAAGTAGTAATTGCTATTAGCTATTAGCTGATGTAAATTGCAACAGGGCATGGACAAGGAACAAGGAACACATATAAGATCTAAAGACTTGGTGCCAAACAGAAACGATAAGGTCTATAGAAACAATAAGGTCTATGGAAACGATAAGGTCTATGGAAGAGGAACCGACAGCTTCCATTCTTACTAATTATTTGTTAAGTGTTTGTTTTCCCCCCCTTTTAGAACCTTTGTCTTAACTAATCTACAGTTATGTACTGAGTAAAGACTTGCATTGTGCTATTCTACATTTACACCACCAACAATTCTAGACACATTATCCTGTGGTACTTGTTCCAAGGGATAGTACAAGTGAAAATATACTATATTTACTGCTAGATTACATCCGTTTGTCCAGCAATTGCAAATAATGTATTTATGGCAGCTGTGCTATGGCCAAAGGTAACCAACGAGGCAGTTTGATCAGTCTACTACAAGTTGGAAAATAAAAGTCCTGATTTTTGCTATTGGCAATTGCACTTGTTCAGTTCAGCCCTTTTGTGAGTAAATCAGCATTGCTCTGGAAATACTGCTTGTGTCATCAGTGTTTCAAGCAAACTGACTGATAAATATGCCCCTTAGCATTGAGTAAGGCTAGGGAACTCCTTTGTGTTTGTTTGAAAAACACTTTCAGGAGGTACTATTTGTTACAATCAGTTTACAGTGTACATTTGAGGTTTCCTCTTGAAATACATCATCTCTTCCCCCTTATATAGATAGTCTCAAAAGTACAGAAACACAACACTCCCAGTGTTGAGTACTCTATATCTAGAGGTTTTCTGAACAAAATGTATGTAAGCATTACTTCAAGGTTACAATCTCTATTTAAAGAACAACATATCTATAGAGGTATTTATAGACACTGGTTATCTTCTCCATAATTTTATATTTAAAGGGGTGGTTCACCTTTAAGTGACTTTAGTATGTTATAGATGACTAATTCTAAGAAACTTTTCGATTGGTCTTCACAATGATTTTGCTCAGAGTTTAACCAAAACTCCCAGCATACTCCACTAATGGAGTTAAAGTGTATTAGTAGAAGTACAGCAGCTTCAGTGATGAATTTGTAGGTACCCATAAATTTAATGTGCCTCTATGACTTTAAATCCCTACACTTCCTGATCTCCCTAGTTGCCGAGCAGATGCCCATGTAGCTAGTTTGTAATTTACACTTTGGTATAGTGAGTGAGAAGGGGTGGATCTTCCTCTTTGGCTCCAGGTGTCTGACCCATATGGATGTTTCCAGTGAGCCTGTGTACAACAAGGCGCAGTAAAACCAATTTGCCCTAGAGGGAGGACCAGTACCTCTAGAGAGAGATAAGTCGGGGAGCAGGGACCCCCGTGAATGAGGCTAACTAGAGATAGGATACTACCTGTAATAGTACTCTCTAGGAGAGTAGGATAGGTAGGTTAAGCAGCAAGAGAAGATTAGCTCTAACTAGGAGATAGTAAGGGGGTAGCTCTCCCCTCAGGCAAGACTGGCCTGTAGTATAGGGACACAGCCTAATAGGGAATTAGAACTTGTGGTTTCCCTGATCCAATGAGTGAGGATCCAGGTCACGGTGCTGAGATCCTGAGGGTGTATCTATCCAGGTGTTACGTTATCACTATAGGGACTTCCACTGTGCTAGACTAGGAGAATAAAGAGGTTGAGTGAGGGGAGGAGGAATAATAGTTTGGAAAGTGGGCCCATGGTCTAAGTTTTTCTGTTGGGCCCCTGGCATCCCAGTCCGAGAAAGAGGAGGAGATTTGTCGTCGGGAGACTAATCTGCCCGAATCTGACTGTGTGTCTCTGCTCTTAAGCACAGCAAAGTTCAGCAAAGTGATAAGGTTATAAGGCTATTGTCATCATAGGGAGATTTCAATGTCCCAAGCAGGAAACAAAGCAGGCCATTAGTGAGCGTCTACCAAAGAGGGGCCATTTATAGGTACATTTCTATGGCCTTTTAGCACTGCAAGTCTGCCAGTCTGGTCATAACCTAGATATTACTGTAGGAATGAAGAGTAAACTTAGCACTTGCATAATTTTTCCATTAAATCCAAAATCTGTTTTTCCTTTGCATAAGGAAAGCAAATGTAATTCTTAGCACCTTTCTATTATCCATTAAAACCGGTTTAAAGTTACTTGTTAATGGAACGGAAATTTAAAGCAATATTTGTTTTTTCCCTTCCTGTTCCCCTGGTTTTGATGAAGTGTAGCAGATGTGAGTACTTCTTCAGTTTTTCAAATCAGCTGGCTTACGCTAAATTGTTTCATGAGTCGGAAGCAGCAGTGCTTCCAACTGCATTTTTAATTACTGTATATTGGAAATGGCAAAGCAACTGTTGCTTTAATGCAGACCTCTGCTTACAAATTTAAAAAAAAACCCACAAGCCTTGGAAGTCCAAAACATGCTTCCATCAGAGCACAAACATGTCTCTCAAGAGCAGCGGTGCCCATGCTTTATAAATGACTGAATCGTTTCTTGGCATGAGAACCCCTTTGCAAACCAAACGTATATTCAAAATCAGACTATGAAAGAATAGTTTCACAATGAAAAATGTTTCTAAATAAATTATTATCTTGAGTGAGGCTACAAATACTAGCAAGATTTCTTGAACAGGTAGTAGCAGAGATCAGACTACACAGAGTTTGTACAGGTATGGGATCCGTTATCCAGAAAGCTCAGAATTTCGGAAAGGACGCCTCCCATAGACTCCATTTTATCCAAATAATCCAATTTTATTTCCTTTTCTCTGTAATAATAAAACAGTAGCTTATACTTGATCCAAACTAAGATATAATTAATCCTTATTGGAAGCAAAAGCAGCTGTTTGGGTTTATTTACCGTTTACATGATTTTCTAGTAGACTTAAGGTATGAAAAATTATGAAAAGATCCGTTATTCGGAAAACCTCAAGTCCCCAGCATTCTGAATAACAGGTCCCATAACTGTACCTGGAAAATATGCGTATTTCGAGTACATTTCAATATATAAATGCATTTATATAAATATACATATGGTCATATTGCAAATGTCGTTGAATTAACAATATACTGTTTTTTTTCTGGAAATTACACCGCTCTTAACAATTTTTTGCAGAAACTTGGCACGTGATTCCAACATGATAAAACGCTTGGTGTTAAGTGGGTTCCAAAATCTTATATTCTGTATTTTCTTAAACAAACAGAAATGCATACTGCTAATATTTACATTGGATACAAAGCTACATAGTAGAATTCTTTGCTTGTACAAGGATTTGCCAAATGGCAGAGTTGCTGTTTATAAAGAAATGATTAGAGATTTGTTTTGGGGGAGGAATGACCATAAAAACAATAGTATGAATGATTCTGGTTGTAATGGAAACTAAATAATAATGCCATAGAATTAAATTGGCATTCAACTTATTTACTACTAATGTATGTGTGCAGAGCAGCAGTGCACTATGGAATTGGGAATGCAGAGTGAGTGTACCCCGTGAAATACAAGGGTCACTTTAGAGTGGCAATGACATAACTACAGCCCCTTAGGCCCTGGGACAACAGTTTTGGGAAGGCTGTTTCCTGTTCCAGTACAATAATGTCCCCCATGCTCAATGAAATTCAGAATTGCTTGATGAGGTGAAAGTGGAAAAATACCAGGGAACTTCAAAAGAGGCTGGCACAGGCCTGGACCCACGAGATAGTAAAGCCGGAGTCAGATGGTAAAAGGTTAAAAAAGCTTACATTTTATTTTCCATAAATTAAGAACCAAGCCCTGATGCGTTTCATGTCTACCAGGGACACTTAGTCATAGGCTGAGCCTATGACTAAGTGTCATGGCTGAAGGTCTGGGGTGTGTGCCCCCCGGCCCACCATGTATAGCGGTAAGCTCACTCAACGTATTTAACACATCATATACTGGTTATATATCTGTTAAATTATGGAAGTGGAAAAAACTGATTGGCCTACACACAGTCCCCTGAACAAATGTGGCATGAATTGGAAGGGCTGAATCCGACCAAGAATTTTTCCAACCATACAGCAGACCCTGCTGTCATGAGGGGACCTGGGTTACAAGGGAACCCAGATAGCTGGGTCTACAATATGGCATACCTGCCAACTGTCCCGTTTTCACTGGATAGTCCCAATTTTGACAGCTCAAACCCGAAGTCCTGGATTGTTAATGAAATCTCCCGACTTTCTCTTTGATCTCCTGCACTGACAGCCAGAAAAAGGTACAAAATTTCAAACTGAATTAAATAAGAGGCTTTTGGCAGAGAGTCCAGCATATGTGGCAGCTGAACTTAGATACATTAGATACATACTATTTAAGATAAGCAGGTCTCTTGGGGAAACCGTGACTTGCAGCTTAAAGGGCAGGTCACCTTCATTAGCAAAAGTCTAATAACACATAAAACCTGACCCTAAAACCCCCAGAAATGTGTTCAAACATTCCATAACCTGCCAAACTTTGTAAAAGTGATGTAGTATTTGGGGGATGTGGCCATAAAATGGTCGTGGTCAAAAAACGTTTCGACATGCTTCACCAGCCAAATCTTTTCGCCCTTCTTTCTATTTTCCAAATGTTGGGAGGTATGGTAGCTCCTAGTACCCAGTCCCCATTTTAAACTTTGCTGCCAGCCTGCTTGTTTGGTTGCTGTAGGTAACAGCAATGCAGTAAATGGGAGAATGGTCAAGTGCTTAGAGCCCTTCCTCCTAGAAATTTTGTGGGGGGGGGGCATATTAAAGGAATTGTTCAGTATAAAAATATAAACTGGGTAAATGGATAGGCTGTGCAAAATGTTTTTAATATAGTTAGTTAGCCAAAAATGTAATGTGTAAAGGCTGGAGTGACTTGATGTCTAACAGAACAGAACGCTACTTCCTGCTTTTCAGCTTTCTTGGCTTTCACTGATTGGTTACCCTGGTTACCAAGAAGTAACCAATCGGTGACTTGAGGGGGGGGCCACATGGGTCATACCTGTTGCTTTTAATCTGAGCTGAATGCTGAGGATCAATTGCAAACTCACTGAACAGTTTTGTCCCAAGTTTTGTCCCAAGTTGCTGACTAACTCAGAGTTAGAGAGCTGAAAAACAGGAAATAGGATTATGGTTATTATGTTAGACATCCAGTCACTCCTGCCTTTATACATTACATTTTTGCCTAACTAACAATAAAACATTTTATTTTTGCAAAGCCTGTTTACCCAGTTTTTATTTTTACACTGAACTGTTCCTTTAACAGTACACTGTTTCCAAGATCTAATGGAAAGGCTTCCCAGTAGGATGGAGGCTTATATAGTAGAATGCATAAGCTCTATATTTTAACTCTCAGTTTTGGAATGAGATGTTAGACAGCTAGGTGCTAAATATTTATCAAAATTCGCATTTGAGAATTTTGCATTGTTTTAATTGAAAAACTCAAAATTAAAAGAAAACATACATTTTGTCTAGCACAACTCCCATTTATTTCTACATGAACTTGCCAGCTAAACTTTTGAACTTGTTCCCCCATATGTAATTAACGGCATTAAGTTTGCCCAGTAGCAGTAACCCTCAGCATCCAATAAGATGCTTTTAAACAGGTGACCAGTACATCCTACCTGCTGATTGGTTGCTATGGGTTACTGCTCCTGGGCAAACTTAGTGACTTATATAACATGACCCCCTTAGATGCTAAATTTTTACATTCAAGTTATTTGAGTTTTTGCGCTTAATGAATCTTGAGAATTCAAGAGAAAAAACTCAAATCGTGCCACCTAATGTAAGAATTCAAATGCAAAGAAAACATGCTGATAATTGTCTTCTGCATTGCTTTTGTACTACAGGTTAGTGGGCAGCTCATACCCCACAGGACAAAAGCTGGCCTTATACATTTGAGTTTTGGGAAATATACCATTATCTTATTTAGAGCCGGGCCTGGCTGGCCGGATGCCCTAGGCAACCTGGCCGGTCGCGGAGCCAGCAGAGCATGTGCATGCATGAAAATGTCGCTTGTGCGCATGCACAGAAGCGCAATTACACTAGAAAGTAGCAGTCAGGGAGAGAGGGGACTGGACATTGGGGAAGGCACGTGCTGGCGCCCGCCCAAGCTTTGCGCCAAAGGCACGTGCCTACTCTGCCTACCCCCAATTCCAGCTCTGATCTTAAGTTTATTAAAGGGGCATAATGTATAGAGTAATATTCTAAGATAATTTTCAGTTGTGCTTCATTTTTATTTTATATGGTTTATGGTAGCATTTTTGTCAGCAGTTTTCTACTTTGGAACTCCAGCAACTAACTGGTTGCTAGGGTCCAATTTACCCTGGAAACCAAGAAGTTGTTTGAATAAGACACTGGAATATGAATAGGAAAGGGCCTGAATAGAAAAGATGAGTAGTAAAAAGTAACAATAACAATACATTTGTAGTAAACCAATAGTTCAATAACTTTGATTGGCTGCCTGGCTGTCAGTGGCCCCTAACAATAAGATCAATGTTTTAAACTACAAGCTAGAAAGAGGCAAAGTAGAAGGCAAATAGTTAAAAATATAAATAACAACTGAAGAGTGCTAATTTTCTTTATTGCTAATTTTCTTTATTGACTGACAATGTAAACTTCAGGTGAACAATTGCTCCACTGATTATAAGTCATTATAGGTTAGGGCCAGAAGGGCAGCCATCACTTAAAAGGGTTGTTCACCTTTTAATATGATTCTGAGACAGTTTGCAATCGGTCTTCATTTTTTATTATTTGGAGTTTTTCAATTATTTAGCTTTTTGTTCAGCAGCTCTCCAGTTTGGAATTTCAACAGCTAACTGGGTGCTAGGGTCCAATTTAACCTAGCAACAAGGCAGTGGTTTGAAAGAGAGACAGAGCTATGCATAGAGGAGGGCTTAAATAGTAATAAAAAGTAACAATAACATTGTAGCCTCACAGAGCAATATTTTTTGGTTGCTGGGGTCAGTCAGTGACCCCCATTTGAAAGAAAGAGCCAGAAGAGCAAGGCAAATTCAAAAAATTGAAAAGTTGTTTAGAATAGTCCATTGGGTAACATACTAAACGTTGGAAGTATGTTACATTGGATAAATGTTGTTGGGTGTGCCAACATAATGTTACATAAATGCTAATAACCTGGTATGCCTCAATGCAAAACCATACAGTCCATAAAACAACCAATATCCATGTTAAAAAAGATATGTTAGGGGCAGATTTATCAAGGGTCGTGAATTCGAGGGAATTTTCGAAGTTAAAATATTCCAAATTCAAAGTAATTTTTTGGATACTTCGACCATCAAATAGGATACTACGACTTTGAATTTACTTTGATTCGAAGTAAAAATAGTTTGAATATTTCAACCATTCGATAATCGAAGTACAGTCTCTTTAAAAAAACTTTGCCTTCAATATTTCGCCAAATTAAACCTGCGAAGTGCTATGTTAGCCTATGGGGACCTTCTACAACCATTTTCTAAGTCTTTACACATCGAAGTAAAATCGTTCGACCGTACGCTAAAATCGTTCGAATCGATTTAATCGTTCGATCAAACAATTTTACTTCGAACGTTGGCCAAATTCTCTGAAAAATACTTTGCCTTCGATATTCGAAGTCGAAGTATTTCAATTCCATGGTCGAATTTCGAGGTATTTTACACTTCGAAATTCAACCCTTGATAAACCTGCCCCTTAGTTATCAAAGGTCGAATTTTAGAGCTAGATGAGCTTTTTTAACCCTTGAATGGTTTCTAATTTAAGAAAACACTCGAATGGAATTTCAAGGATTGGGGTATAATAGATCTGTTTTTTTAACCCGAAAAATCTGCCCCTTGCCCCTCCCCCTTGACAGCACATCCTGAAAACTATACACACCAGTACAAACTACAATGTCTGTGCACATTTGGCCAGCTTTAGGTTTCACTGTTTTCCATGGGGCATGCAATCTATTATGCTACAATGGGAAACAAACCTATTTCAAAGCAAAAAAATGTGTGACTCCAGCCAACACTGAGTATAATATAAGGATCCTCCTACATGGCAGCCTGCCTACATCTTCCTCTAACAGCCAGTCTGAGTTCCTCAGCGATCTCCTCTGATTTAAGTGCCCTGTCCCATAATCTGCATGTAAGGAGATGCAGGGCTCCCCCCCCATTACTGCAGGTAATACCTAAGTACGTTTGTAGTTGCTAGGGTAGTTTGGACATTAGCAACCAGCTTGCTGAAATTGCAAACTGGAGAGCTGCTGAATGAAAAAGCAAAATAGCTCAGAAGCCACAAAAAAAAAAAAATGAAAACCAATTGCAGATTGTCTCAGAATATCACACATATCTCTACAGCAGTGGTCCCCAACCAGTGTCTCTCAAGCAACATGTTGCTCCCCAACTCTTTTTGCATTTGAATGTGGCTCAAGGATAAAAAAAAGTTTGGGGACCCCTGCTCTACAGCATGCTAAAAGTTCATTTGTAGGTGATCATGTCTAATGTCTAATAATCAGGGCCGGATTTACATAGAGGGCGCCCCTAGGCCCACTGTCGTTCATCACCCCTGTGCCCTTCAATTTATTTCTGCAAATTTTCATCATCAATGGGGAAATGTAAAAGATTATTGTATCTCCAGCTCATCCCCCTGTTTTTGAACCAATTTGGTTGTGGTTGGGCAGCATGCCGCCCCCTAAAAAGGTGGCCTTTCCACAAATCCGGGCCTGCTAATAATTAATATATGGACATTTATTTATTGTTTATGTTCTCAATGAAAAGTCAAATGCTATTATAATAATGACATGCTCTATCTATCATCCATCCCTCTGCCCTATTTACTATATTTCCCTCAATTACACAGTAAAAAGTATCTCCAATGTGACTAAGTTCAGCATTTCAAGCTAAGATCTCACAACAACAATAGCTGACCGATGGTTATGACATAGCAAGCAAGTTGTACAAAGATAGAATGGCAGCAGTCAGCATGCCAGGAACATACAGTACATACCCACTGGGCACAAGAGAGGTCCCCCATTTCACTTCAACACGACTACTGCACCGACACTTCAGCGCTCAGACCAGAGTGAAAGGAAAATGAGAAAAAAAAATCCTAGAATTCCATTGTGAAGAAGAAATTTCTCATTATTAAGCATTACCATCTGAATGAGAAAAAAAAGGGCTTGAAGTTACATGAAGGAGATTAGGCACTCTGACTCACCAACCGCTATTTCCTCCTGATACATTCTTCTAATTCTTGTCACTGTGACTGGCCAAATTCTCAGGGCCTCTGGATGTCAGCTGCAGCTCTTCCAGTAAAGAAGGGCCCATGGGTGGGAAATGGCAAGATCACCTAACTCTTATCATGAAAACAGGCTAGCAGCTTTGCTGAAAATAGAAAGGGGTGGGTAGCTGGTGGTAGGTAGTTAGAGCAATGAAATGATATAGCTGACACAGGCATTTACCAACATGTATTACAGATATGGGATCCGTTATCCAGAATTAAGGGGAATGCCATTTCCCCGAAACTCAATTTTAAATGAATAATTCAGATTTTTACAAATTATTTCCTTTTTCTCTGTAATAATAAATCGTTATTATGTGCTTGATCCCAACTGAGATATAATTTATTCTTATTGGAGGCAGAACAATCCTTTTTAATTAATGTTTAAATGATTTCCAAATGAGATCCAAAATTCCCTTATCTGGAAAACCAGAGGTCCCAAACATTCTGCATAACAGGTCCCATGCCTTCGGTATTCATACAAGTATGGGAACCGTTATGCAGAAACCCGTTATCCAGAAAGCTCCGAATTATGGAAAGGCCGTCTCCCATTATTCAAATAATCCAAATGATTTTTTTCTGTATAGGTATAGGAACAGTATAGGTAATAGGCAGGGCTGGGCCACGCCGCACAGGCGCCCAAGGCAAGCCTGCGGACGCGGCGCCGGCTTAGCCCGAGTGCGCATGGGCAAGGTGGCGCTCGTGTGCACATGCACAAGAAAGATGTGGTTTTTACCTTATTTTTGCGCTCGTGCGCATCGCGTGAATTGCCGTGAACGTGCGCATGTATGAATTGGTGTGAGCGTGCATTCGCCTGCATGTGCAGGAGCGCAAGAAGATGGAAAAACACAGAGAGTCGGCACCGTCTGGGGGTAGGCGACAGAGGAGGTACGTGCCTGGCACCCCCCAGCCTTGCGCCCTAGGCATGTGCCTACCCCTTGGCCCGACCTGGGTATAGGTATAGGAACAGTATAGATATAGGATCTGTTATCCAGAATGCTCAGGACCTGGGGCTTTCAGGATATGGGGTCTTACTTTAAATACATTACATAAACATAATAAGCTGGTTTTGCTTCCAATAAGGATTAATTATATCTTAGTTGGGATCAAGTACAAGCTACTGTTTTATTATTACAGAAAAAAAGGAAATAATTTTTAAAAATTTGGATTATTTGGATAAAATTGAGTCTATGGGAGACAGCTATTCCGTAATTCTAAGATTTCTGGAATATCGGGTTTCCAGATAAGGGATCCTATACCTGTACTTGTTTTGGTTTTCTGTTTATATTAAATAGGAGATCATTGCCTTGGTTGGTATTCCTGCTACACAGTGCTGCATATCCCTAACTAATAATACCCTTTGGGTGCACTGTACAGTCAAGATCAGATTTAAACTTTAAAGTCACAAACTTTAATCAAGGACAGAGCAGAGGATTTCTGGGACAGTGGAGCGACACGGCAGGAGCAACCCGGGTTGTTTCAGTGGACACAATCACCAGCTTGGGGTATCTAACACATTGCCCCCCCCAGTAAAGTTCACTCCCCTTATCCTTTTACTTGTATAAGCCAGTTACTTGGCAACACAAATACAGTATATAGTATAGATCTTCAGGGCCTGGATAATTTATAAAGGACAGCAGGCCTGGACTGGGAGTCAAAATAGGCCCTGCCATTCCAAGTACGCAGAGGCCCAAACAGCCCCCTGTCAGCCCAAACAGCCCCCAACCAGCCCACTCTATGGTAACTTTTTATGGAACCATACAGCAGCCCCTCTGGCATTTGCCAGAACCCACAGATTGCCAGTCAGGGTCTGAAGGACAGCACAGCTGGCCCCGTTTTGCCAGGTACAAATGTACCTCCTGCATAAGGCTCCGACTAGCAATCTGTGAGGGCTTGCTGTAAGATGCCATAGACAGTCACTATTCAGTGGGCTGGTGGGGGGGTCTGGTTGGGCTACTGTGTACTTGAAATGCCAGGGCCTGTTTTGACTCCCAATCCAGACCTGCCCCTGATGGTAGCCCTGCATGCAAGTATCAGTTTAAAGCATGAAAAAGCTGGAAATCCCAACCTTCCTGGATGATAGGTC
>NC_054379.1:106188028-106227660 GCF_017654675.1 Xenopus laevis
ATTGGTCACAGAGTTGTCCAGGTAGCTGCTCAGGGATTGGATAGCTGAGGGTTGAACTCCCCTCCAGCTCACTCCAATCACCATGCAGCATTTACAGGACTTGAAATTCTAGTGACCGATAAGGGGAAAAAAATGTTGGTCACTGGAAGAAGGGATTGCAGCCACCTGTGCTCCCCTCTCCCTTCTGTATGTTGCAGCCTCACTTACAGCAGGTTGGGCCAAGCTAATGAAGTAATTACAGCAGGCATGGCCCCCTTAAAGGTCAACTCTTTGTGGTCACTGTTGTCGTGGTGGGGCCCTGGGCCTCAATTTTTTTTAAACTTCTGGGACGGGGGGGTGTTCAAGTTTTTGACATTGATGTTTCAAGGGGGCCCAGGCCACCAAAGTTTCTTATAACGTGGTGAGGCCTCTCCACCAACTTTTTTTTCTTACCAATGTGGGGTCCTAGCCACCAATATTTCTTAAAGGCGGGCCTGACACAAATGTTTTTTATGGGGGCCCCTGACCACAAATTTTTTTTATTTTTTATTAACATGTGGGAACCCTAGCCACCAATGTTTTTTTTTACTGTGTGGTGGGGTGGACCATGTGGGGTGCGGGAGCGGCGTACCTATAGTGGGCTTCGTGGGGGTGCAGCCCCAGGGGGCACCAGAAATTTCTTGTCGTATGGGCCTGCAATTTCTGATGGCGGCCCCTTGTACTCATAACTTATTTTATTGCCTTAGCCTCTTTCCAGATTACAACTGAAAGCTTTCTGGTTGTTTTGGGTCACTGACATCAGACACCAAAAAACAATTTGTAATGACCAAATTGTAAGTGTAGATGCTCTGTTACAGTCTTTAGTTAACTTCCTGATGGCGACATACTCAGAACAGGTACTCAATTGCGTACCTGCAAACTGTTAGCAGTTAACTATATCAACAGTTGCTGCAAGTAAATTTGCCTTTTTATGCACAGTGCTTTATCTCCATGGTCTTCAGTTACAAAGTGTCTATAAGATATTCCATTCATAGGCTAACCTTTAATAAACCTGTCGGTGTCATTTCACTCCATCAAAAAAATATGGCGAGCAATAACACAATTACTTTTAGGCATTTTAAAAAATTTAGAAGAATCGCTGTAGGCAACAAAATGGCCAAGTTCACAGCTATCCTTGAAACTAGATTAGCTTAAGTGCTCTGTGTCAAAACTGCTTTACCAAATTAAATGTTAACATCTGTGTTTTACAATTTCTGAGCTTTTCCTAATGAAACGAAGATTCAAGCGACATGACAGTACAAGGACAAGGCATGTAAATTCCAGTGCGCATACTTACCCTTTTGTAGGATTTTTTTTAACTGCAGTTACCAATTTCTAGATTTTGAAACACAAATGACTCCAGTTTTTTTGTGTTAAAACACCCAAATATTGAAAGCCTGGGGTCCACTAACCAAGTTTGATCCCAAATGTATCGGTTTACCTAAACATGTGGTATATGGGGCCTCAACTATCTAGACACCCATCTTGATTATTCAAGTTCTTCTAATAAAATATACTGGCAAAAAATCAACTATATTTACTCAGATTGGGGGGGGGCAAAGTTAGAAAAAGTACGCTTCAGCCCCCAGAAAACCAGATATTTTCGGAAAGTACAGCATTCCCGCCGAAGTCCAATCATGGGATATGCATGTCTTTTTCTTACTCCAAAAGCACCCAAGCTGCAAACTCATTCCTAAGATCATGGCAATATTCTAGGACATTTTCATAGAAACACCTTCAAAACGCGATCCCCCAACTGCAGCATCTATTTCCCAATATACTTCGTTAGTATCAAGAAATCCCCCAAATATCGAAAGCCTTAGGGTCCTCCTGAAAGTTTGATGGCCCAATATGTTATAGGCCTGTACCCAAGCATGTGCGCATTAGGGCCAAAGGAAGACCCCCACTATGCGTCTGTCATTTGCAGGTGCTGCAAAATAACAACAGTTACATCGATTTTGGGGGAGGCGGCAGCAAAGTAGAAAAAAAGTAAGTTCACCCCAGGAAACCATATATTTCGAAAGTACCATCCACGAATCTAAATTGGGTATGCATGTTTTTGTTACTACAAACGCACCAAGCTGCAAACTGCCCCTAACTTTGGCAATTTTCGTTTACATTTCAAAAATCACCCAAAATTGTTCCACCTGCAGCATCGTATTTTCCCACGATTACTTTATAGGTTCAAGAGAAATCACCCCAAATTTGAAAGCTAGTCCTCAACTGAACAGTTTGATACACAATATGTCTTAGGTCGTACCCAAGTACGTGGCATAAGGGGCCTCAAAAGGAGGACCCCCATATGGTCTGTCATTTCAAGGTACTGCAAAATCACAACATTTCATCGGGTTTTTGGGTGCGCAAAGTTAGAAAAACAGGAGGTTCACCCCAGGGAAACCATATATTTTCTGGAAAAAGTACATCTCCCACGAATCTAAATGGGGATGGCATGTCTTCTCTACTCTAAAGCACCAAGCTGCAAAACATTCCTAAATTTGGCAATTTTGGTGACATTTCCAAAAATCACCTCAAATTTTCCACCCTGCAGCGTCGTATTTCTGACACACTTTTAGGTATCAAGAGAAATCACCCCAAATATGAAAGCCTAGGGTCCTCTGAACAGTTTGATGTCCAATATGTTTAGGTGTACCCAAGCATGTGGCAAATAGGGCCCCAAAAGGAAGATCCCCATATAGTCTGTCATTGCAGGTGCTGCAAAATCAACACATTTACATAGTTTTGGGGACGGCAAAGGTAGAAAAAAGTACGTTCACCCCAGAAATCCATATATTTTCTGAAAGTACACATTCCCACGAAATCTAAATTGGGTATGCAAGTCTTTCAACTCCAAAGCACCAAGCTGCAAAACGTTCCTAAATTTGGCAATTTTGGTGACATTTTCAAAAATCACCTCAAATTTTCCACCCTGCAGCATCGTATTTCCCACGTACTTTTAGGTATCAAGAGAAAACACCCCAAATATGAAAGCCTGGGGTCCCCTGAACAGTTTGATGTCCAATATGTATAGGTGTACCCAAGCACTTAGCATATAGGGGCCCCAAAAGGAAGACCCCCATATAGTCTGTCATTTCAGGTACTGCAAAATCAACACATTTACATTGTTTTGGGGGGGGGGGGAGTTAGAAGAAAGTAAGTTCACCCCATAAAACCATATATTTTCGGAAAGTACACATTCCTGCAAATCCAAATTGGGTATGCATGTCTTTGTACACCAAAGTATCAAGCCGCAAACCATTCCTAAATTTGGTAATTTTGGTGACCAAAAATCACCTTAATATTTTCACCCTGCAGCATTGTATGCAGGGGCGCGCCGCCAATGAGGCTAGCTGAGACGCTCGCCTCAGGTGGCAGCAACTGAAAAGATTCCAGGGGCGGCAAAAAGCTGCTCCTTTAAGAACCTTTTTGAACCGGAAATTCGGCTGTACTATTGCGAGAGAGCGCAATTGCACTCTCCGCAATAGTGTTGCTGCCTCCCCTCCCGACACGTAAGTTGGTGAGGGGGGGGCGGCATTGCAGGAGCCACCTCAGGCGGCTCCTTAGTCAGAATCGGCGCTGATTGTATGTCCCACATACTTTTAGGTATCAAGAGAAATCACCCAAATATGAAAGCTTAGGGTCCGCTGAACAGTTTGATGCCCAATATGTATAGGTGTACCCAAGCATGTGGCAATATAGGGGCCCAAAACAATGACCCCCATATGGTCTGTCATTTCAGGTACTGCAAAATCAACACATTTACATGGTTTTGGGGAGGGGCAAAGATAGAAAAAAAGTAAATTCACCCCAGAAAACCATATATTTTCTGAAAGTACACATTCCTGCGAATCCAAATTGGGTATGCATGTCTTTGTACTCCAAAGTATCAAGCCGCAAACCATTCCTAAATTTGGGTAATTTTGGTGACATTTCCAAAAATCACCTCAAAATTTCCACCCTGCAGCATTGTATGTCCCACATACTTTTAGGTATCAAGATAAATCCCCCCAAATATGAAAGCTTAGGGTCCTCTGAACAGTTTGATGCCCAATATGTATAGGTGTACCCAAGCACGTGGCATATAGGGGCCCCAAAACAATGACCCCCATATGGTCTGTCATTTCAGGTACTGCAAAATCAACATATTTACATTGTTTTGGGGGGGCAAAGGTAGAAAAAAGTACGTTCACCTCAGAAAACCATATATTTTCGGAAAGCACACATTCCCCTGAATCCAAATTGGGTATGCATGTCTCTCTACTCCAAAGTACCAAGCCGCAAACCATTCCTAAATTTGGTGACAATTCCAAAAATCACCTCAAAATTTCCACCCTCTAGGCATCGTAGTTCCCACATACTTTTAGGTATCAAGAGAAATCACCCAAAATATGAAAGCCTAGGGTCCTCTGAACAGTTTGATGCCTAAAATGTATAGGTGTACCCAAGCACGTGGCATACAGGGGCCCCAAAACAAAGACTCCCAAATGGTCTGTCATTTCAGGTACTGCAAAATCAACACATTTACATTGATTTGGAGGGGGGGGGGGCAAAGGTTGAAAAAAGTGCGTTCACGCCATAAAACCATATATTTTTGGAAAGTACACATTCCTGCGAATCCAAATTGGGTATGCATGTCTTTGTACTAAGTGGCAAGCCTTTCCTAAATTTGGCGATAAAAGCAATGGTTTTTACATTTCTGGAAATCGCCTAAAAATATTGCAATTGGCTGCATTTATCTCACCCAATTTCTATAAAATTGTAAAAACACATAAATATTGATGCCAAGGGTCTACTGAACAGTTGATGCCCAATATGCATTGATATACCAAGGCAGCTGGCATGTGCGGATCCCAAATAAAAATAGTGAATATGAGTTTTCTCAGCTGCCGATTCGCCTTCTGTGATTATAGACCCTTGACTTCATATTATTGTGCCTCAAGACCCTCCTAACAGCAACGACCCCCCAAAACCATATATTTTGGAAAGTACACATTCTTCTGATTCCAACAAAGATAACTATGTCTTTCTACACAAAACTGCAAAGCTTTTCTAAACGTATAGGTTTTTCCAAGATTCTGAAAATCGCATAAAAATGTTGCAGTTTGCCGCATTTAACACACACAATGTTTTACGTACAAAGAAAAATCTCTCTAAATATGGACCTCAGAGGTCTAATGAATAGTTTGATGCCCAATATGCATAGATTTACCAAAGTATGTGTTGTGTATGGACCCTAAATGAAAAACGTGCCTATGAATTATCACGCTAGCGAACTAAACTGCAGAAAAGAGAACCCTAACTGTGCGTTATGTGCCGTAAGAGCCCCAAACTGTAAAAAGACCCCAGAAACCCATATATTTTTGGAAAGCACATATTTTGGCGGATCAAACTAAGTAAAATCTATCTTTCTATACCAAAGCACCAAACAGCAAAACTATACTAAAGATACATAAGGACCAATAATGCAGGGATAAAATTGCAATAAAACACACAAATAACGTAAATCAATGCAATAACAAAATAATTGTTCTGACAGCGTAATTAGTGGCCAAAATCGATTATCCAATAATCACGCTGCCAAAATAACACATTTTTAGGCAAAAAAACCCAAAAGATAACAGTACAATGAATACGTAAAAAAAAAGAAAACACCTGTTTGTGTATACATATTTGTGCACTAATAAAAGTTGTCTGTGCAAAAAAGTTGAGTGTGCAAATACATGTAAATAAGTGTAAATAACTGTACAAAAGGGACCAAGTGTGCTAAAATAAAAAATTTAAAAAATTAAAAATACCAATCTTTATTAAAATGTATGTGTAAGTGTATAAATGTACTGTAAGTATGTGTGGGTGCAGGTAAGTGTGTAAAAAAAACGTGCACCTACCGTTTTTGGAGCAGGAGGATCGCTGTCATCGCTGGAGATGTCCTGGCAGCGTTCTGCAGAGTTGTTGCGCAGCAGGAAGTGCGTGGGCGGTTCTGCAGGCAAGAAGAAGGTGAGTGTAGTAGCAGACGCTCCATGCGATGCGTCTGCTACTTTGACTTGATAGCCCCCCAGCCTCATTGCCTAGGGGGCTGTCTTCTCTCCCCACTCTCTGCAGAGGGGGCAAAAGTCGCAGAAGCGGAGAGAGAGCTCAGCTGCTAAAGAACGTACCATGTACGTTCTTGGCAGCCGGAGCATTTGCGTGCCAGCACGTAAGCTGTACGTGCTTGGCAGGCAAAGGGTTAATAATGACAAACCTATGTTTTGGGCTAAACAGTGCAAACTGGAAAACAAACTCCTACATGCTTGGTTCTTATGAGTCAGACAATTAGATTAGTAGTGCTCATATGATCCCCTTGCATAATGGATTTATGCTTATCCGTAAGCAAAACAGTCACAATAAACAGTAAAAGGATGTTTATATTGTGCAAGTTATGAAACTGAACTTATTATAAGGAAAGTAGTAAATGTGTATGGAGCCCCAAGTTGTAAACTACTTAGCAGACAACCATGACTTCCCGAGGATAATATCTCCAACTATTTGCCTTTTAGGAGTTGTAGAAGAGATAATTCCAGCCAAATATGCTCGCATTTGTTACTGCACCTTACTCTTCTATGCAAAAAAACTGTAGCACTCCACTGGATGGGTAACCTCCCACCTTCTCTTAAAGCTTGGGTACAAATAGTTAACAGTGTAGTATCCCTCTATAAACTCACATATGAGGCATGGGGAGCACCGATGAAATTTGACAAAATCTAGGGCCCATGGAATGACATTGACCCAACCCCCCCCCGTAGAAAGACTATGATAGGTAAACCCTCTTACGCTTAGACAGTGGGGGATCACTCTATTAAATTTGGAGGACTAAACTTAGCCCTTAAGCTGACATATACAATGATGTTTTGGGGTGTCCATCTATACCCACTAACAACCTTTGCTGTAATATGCCTTGTGTCAACTTGCGATGTTATACCTACCTTTTGGACCTTATGTGAATTAGTCTGCTTAACTGTCTGTCATGTATGTAATTGATGTGTGTTTAAAAGAAATAAAATTTACCTTTTGAAAAAATGTGTATGAAGCAAAACTTTTTTTTTTTTTTTTATTGGGCAGAATGCAAAGGTTTCATTTATTTTGTTTATGTAGAAAATGGTACATACAGGTGTGTACTGCCCCTTTAATTTGAAACCTTTCCTAAAGACTATAAAAAGAATGTAACAATAAATTACACAATTACAGTCAGGTGCTCAGTTTATCAGTGATAGGCATGCAATGCATGGGTTTGTTAACATCAGCTACACCTTACACTATGGAATAGAAAGGACACCTTTCTACATCTGTAATCAGAAGTCAGGCCATAAAATAACTGGTATATGTTGTAAAAACAAGAACAGTGCAATTGTTGCTGCTTACCCCTTAAAGTGACAGGGATAGTAAAATCTATGTTACCATTATAAAAGCCATTGCCATTGATTCTACAGTTCCAGTGCCCTAGCGCTTTAAAAGTTAAAGCAGTTCTAAATTCAAGTCAATAGGCTCATGGCACAAGGGATGTATTATGTATTAATCCATTACTGCTCGGCTTCACATCTAGGGAAGACACCAAGAGCACAACAGAAGTTGGAATGCCCTGTGTGTCCTAGCCATCGGCTTCAATCTCCTTTTCCATGGAAAATTTTCCTTCACTAAGTTGTAAACTGTGACATAAGGCATACATTTCCCATATACACCTCAACTCAATTTAACTGTTTTCCTTTACACATGCTTCATTTTTTCTGATTTAGAAATTAGAGCATAGCGTAATCAGCATATTGTGATGGCACACTATGATTACATTAGACCAGGCTGTGTAGTCTTGTACCTGTTCTAGTCCAGGGTTCACAAAGCCCTCTAAAATGAGAGCATAATGTAGTCGCAGTACAAGCGTGGCCATCTCTTCTCTCAGACGACTATCAATTTTACAATGGACTATGGCCATCAAAGACACCAGACCAGTTAGTAGAAGTCTAGTCTCGTTGGTTTTTCATGGAGGTGCACTGTATGCTTCAGAAAGATATGGACATCTTTTAAGATACCGGCATCAATTTTCAGTACATTCACCATTTGGATATTTGATGACATTTAGGGCTGTTTCATCCTTAAGGTGGCCTATATTTAAATACATGTTGTTAATTAATTTAATTGATGTAAAAATCAATATTTTAACCAGCCAGGATTATTTTACCTTTCTCCACAAAATTCCTTTGTGTCTTGCGCCTTCTCCAAGGAAAACACTGCAATTTTGTATGTGGCCTCTTACTTTTATTCATATCTGGAAGAGATAAAAAATGTAATCGTCTAATACTCATCACAAGTACCTCCAACTGGACAGACCTATTTCAACCGCCAGGCACAAGGCTACTTCTATTGCTGCTTTCCTAACATGGGTGACAAAATCCTCAAGATCACCCCACATTCACTTCTAATTCATTCACTTGACAGAGTTTTTGCTTGGAAGAGCAAACTGACACATTTCAAAGGGACAATGGCCTGCCAACAGGGCCTGACTGGCAATCTGTGGCTTCTGGCAAATGCCAGAGGGGCTGCTATAAGGTCCCATAGAAAGTTACTATTTCGTGGGCTGGTGGGGGCTGTTTAGGCCTTTGTGTGGGCTGATTGGGCCTCTGTGTACCTGAAGGGCCTATTTTAAATCTCAGTCCAGACCTGCCTGCCAAGCAAGGGCACTCACACTTTCAGGCAAAAGCCATACAGGTGAATGATGATCATGTTTTAAGCCTTTGTCTTTTAAAAGGAAAGGAAACATATATACCACTGGGTGGGTGCACCTGGCTAACTTTTATCTCTAACCTACTGGGAATATTTCACAGATCTTGTTTCAATCTACCAGCCATAAAATATGAAAACAATATATATTATGTGACAGGGTGTCACAATGTTTAGCAGAGAAAGTGCTGGATGGTGTATACATTGCACCAGAATTCTGGCACTTCATGTGTTAAAAGGCTCCAGGAATGTATGGGGGTTTTTTCTGTCCTGAAGCCTATTGGGAAAAAGAAAGCCAGTCTGGGTTTTACCTGTCTGTGTGCTGATCACACAGGTGCAGTATTTAGGTCAACAGGCTCTGACACAGAGTTCTCTTCCTATATGCAGGCTGCCTGAAAGCTGAAGGAAAGGAGCTCTGTGAGTGATATACAAATTCCCTGAAAACTATGGAAACGTAAGTTGCTCTGTTTTTGCCAGTGACTGTGATCATTATATTTGTGTTGCTAGTATAGATTGGGCCACTGAGTGAGATAGGCAGGAGCCTGACAGCTATGTTTTATTTTTGTTTTGTTTGTTATTTTGAGCAACTTACAAATAAAGTCTGAGCGGCTGAACAGCTTTATGACACAAACTTGTCAGCACTCCTATTTCTGCACAACTGATCCCTGCAAGAGTGTGTAACCAGTCACAATATATATATATATATATATATATATATATATATATAAATATGGTTGCTGGTGTCTGCACTCTTTTCTTGTTAGATCAGGGGTGCACAATCAATATTGTAGATCGTGGTGTGAAGGATCAGCACTCTCCCATTAGTTTAGTGAATGAAGTGTTGTTTTATTGAATACACAACATTAGATCCGATGTTTCAAGGATGGTGTGTACATACATGTGAAAGTTTAAATACCCACCCCCGATTAGGGAATTTGGCGCCCATATGACGTCATGTGTCCATATACAAAATGCTGCTTCCAAAAAAAGTCCTTTTTCTTTCTGTGTTCCAATGTGTCATTACCTTTTTGGTCCACAAGGTGTCAGTGTTATATTCTCCAGTAAAATCATAATCAACATATTATAGATACTTGTTACATAGTAATCTTTTTGCTAAAAACAGTAACAAAATTAGTAACAAAATTATCACCTTGAAACATGTTACTCACAGATTGCAGGAGTCATTCACATCAAGTATTGTATTGCTATTATGTATATATTCTCCTGTGAAATAAAAGGATATAACTGGATTATGCTTGCAGAACACAATCATTACGTTAGAAAGCAATTTAGTTGGAGCTGTCCATCCAATCCCGTTGGAGTGACACAATCTAGCTCATGTATCCAAAACGCTTCTTGTTTCAATAACATATTGTCAATGTCACCACCCCTTGGTGGTTTTAATATCTGATCGATTGGCATACATTTAAATGCTGAAGGATTGTGCCTAGCCTCCTTCCAGTGTTTCGCCACTGGCTGCTGGGCTATGTCCTGTTTACTTGGCTCAACCTTTCTTTCTGTATTCAACGCTGCCCTAATGCTGGCTCTGTGCATATTTACTCTTTCTTTTAACTGTCTAGTGGTTTTTCCACAATAGACTAACCCACATGGGCACTTTATAATGCCCTAAATACAGCAGTCAGGTTAACGTTAAACTACAGTCTCGCATATATACCAAAGCCACAGATAGAAACACGTTGTTGCACTATAGCAGCCATCACCCCAGGCACCTCCTAAATTCTTTACCAAAGTCCCAAATGATAAGGGTGGTCAGAATAGACAGTGATCCAGAACAATGCATAGAGGACCTTAAAAATATGGGGGATAAATTCCTGGAAAGGGGGTACCCGAAACAATTAATTATGGATACAATTAATACGGTCCAAGCATGCATGGAACACAAACCTTAAGAAGCATCTGAGTCCATCCGATCCTGTAAAGAAATACATGCTCCCTAAAGCACAACATTTTTTAACCCCCTGCCCAGGTGTATACAGGTGTACGGGTTGCGTAATATGTAACACATTAATTCTGGGGAAAGAATTTAGGCACCCAAGAAAGGGCAAAAGATATGTCATAAAACAGAGATTAACGTGCACCTCAACAGGAGTTATTTACATTATAAAGTGCCCATGTGGGTTAGTCTATTGTGGAAAAACCACTAGACAGTTAAAAGAAAGAGTAAATATGCACAGAGCCAGCATTAGGGCAGCGTTGAATACAGAAAGAAAGGTTGAGCCAAGTAAACAGGACATAGCCCAGCAGCCAGTGGCGAAACACTGGAAGGAGGCTAGGCACAATCCTTCAGCATTTAAATGTATGCCAATCGATCAGATATTAAAACCACCAAGGGGTGGTGACATTGACAATATGTTATTGAAACAAGAAGCGTTTTGGATACATGAGCTAGATTGTGTCACTCCAACGGGATTGAATGGACAGCTCCAACTAAATTGCTTTCTAACGTAATGATTGTGTTCTGCAAGCATAATCCAGTTATATTCTTTTATTTCACAGGAGAATATATACATAATAGCAATACAATACTTGATGTGAATAACTCCTGCAATCTGTGAGTAACATGTTTCAAGGTGATAATTTTGTTACTAATTTTGTTACTGTTTTTAGCAAACAGATTACTATGTAACAAGTATCTATAATATGTTGATTATGATTTTACTGGAGAATGTAACACTGACACCTTGTGGACCAAAAAGGTAATGACACATTGGAACACAGAAAGAAAAAGGACTTTTTTTGGAAGCAGCATTTTGTATATGGACACATGACGTCATAAGGGCGCCAAATTCCCTAATTGGGGGGGGGGGTATTTAAGCTTTCACATGTATGTACACAACATCCTTGAAAAAGGTCCCCAAGTGGGACCAAAACGTCTGATCTAATGTTGTGTATTCAATAAAACAACACTTCATTCACTAAACTAATGGGAGAGTGCTGATCCTTCACACCACTATATATAGATATATAGATGTACATCAGAGAGAGGCATGGACAGATGTACAATGGAGAGTTGTACGGACAGATTTACAATGGAGAGGTGTACGGACAGATGTACAATGGAGAGTTGTATGGACAGATGTACAATGGAGAGTTGTACGGACAGATGTACAATGGAGAGTTGTATGTACAATGGAGAGTTGCATGGACAGGTGTACAATGGAGAGTTGTATGGACAGATGTACAATGGAGAGTTGCATGGATGGGAAAGGTCCTAGTTTGAAAAGTAACCGGCAAATATGGAACTTTCCTCGTACAAGAGCACAATAGATTTTTGATAGAATGCTCCCCGGACAAATTCCTGCTGCCCATTGAGTGATTTCCAGGCTACTGTCCTGCTCGGAGTGTTGGGAACAGAACAGAAGTTGTACTGTAGTAAGTTACAACACAGACTAGTGCTAGGGTTTACACTAGTGAGGCACAGAATCATCACGTTCGGGTCGTTGGGTACCTGCAGCGGCCAGCGCCTCACACGCGACATTCTGTACAACCTTCCGGGTTTTGTCTTGTCCTTGGATTAACGCACCTGCATGAACCTCCCACCAGCGCGCACCCCGACTGCCCAGAGGGAACACGGACTGTAGCAGAGACAGGAGAGAGGCCACATCCTCGCCACGAGAGTACGTAGTGAAATCCCCGCGGCAGCCGGCGAAGTTGTCCTGACCAGAACCATCACACAGGGACTCTCTCCCGGGCGGAACTATTACCCCAATCACCGCCGCTCCCCCACATATCCTCTCACGCAAATCCACGCTGAGGACTCTGGGAGTTTGGATTGCCAGCTCCTTGCTGATTTTCTCCAGGGAACACACAGTCCAAGAAGCTCTGCAAAAGGTCCCTGCTCTGCGCCCTGTACCACAGCTCTCCTATGAGCAGCACGTTCTGTGCGCCGCCGAACTCATCCAGCAAATGCCTGAATCGACTCTCCGTGCTGTCCCGGGCCATCCCTCAACCGCTCAATACCCGTTCTACATACTCACAGCTGTCACACAGATACAGCTACAGATACCCCACAAGCACATCCTCTGCCCACTGTCCTGAGCATCCCATAGGCTATAGCCTTCTAACGCCCCTTCATGTGCCCCGCCCCCCAGGAAGGTCCGCCCCGCTTCTCAAGAGGATCCAATCAAAGCCACGTTTGCTGCTCACGTTGGTCGGATATATGTGCTGATAGCGGAGCCGGTGTGAGTAGGATGTACATAGGGGCAGAGTAGTTCTCAAGGGGTAGGAAGATCACGAGATAGTCATGAGCACAGACACACAAAATCCATGCTGTGAGCTTACTTATTGACTTTGACTTATTGCTTGGAAATGCCTCATTAAGCAATGGGTACAGGGGCAGAGTGCTTCTCTAGTAGTAGCAGCTTTCATCCATCACAAAACTCCTGTGACTGACAGACATCAGTGCAAGGACACAACTGGGGTCACAGAATTTGGCCCCTTCTGCCTCCCATAGCAGGAAGTTAGTATAACACACTGTCCAACCTGAAGCAATCTTAGCCATGGGCCAATCACCAGTGAGTCAAGGACTATGAAACAATTCATTGAAATGTATGGCAGTAGTTCTTCCCTCAAGCAGGGCCGCCATCAGGGGGGACAAGTGGCCCGGGCATGAAGGGCACTTTTGAAAGAGCCGGGCCCCCCTTCCGAGCACCGAAGATTTGTGGCCATTTTTGATTCCGAACAGCCGAAAATGCGGAAGTGGTGAAAATCCGAAGTGGCGAAAAGACTCGAAGACACGAAAACAGCCGAAGTCCTGAAGAGGCGAAAAGACCCGAAGTTAAAGTCCTGAAGCCATGAGTTCAATTCTACTGAACACTGGCCCCAATGTATTATTTTAATATTCTATAGGTTCCTGCCACCAATGTTTATTTTTTACATTTTTTTTTGGGGCCCCAATTTTTGTAACTTGTAATGGGGGCCCTGCCACCAATGTTTTTTTTTTTAAAAATATTTTTTTTTGGGGCCCCAATTTTTTTACTTGTATGTTGGGCCCTGGCACCAATGCTTTTTAAAAAAAAAACTTTTATGGGGGGCCCTGGCACCAATGTTTTTTTTTTTAAAACTTATAAGGGGGCCCTGACCATCAATAACTTTTTATAACGTGTGTGTGTGTGGGGGCTACTTTTTTAGCGCTGATGTCTGTGTGGTCTTTTAACTGTGATGTGGAGTGGGCAGGGTCTGGG
Organism: Xenopus laevis; assembly: GCF_017654675.1. NCBI lineage: Eukaryota > Metazoa > Chordata > Amphibia > Anura > Pipidae > Xenopus > Xenopus laevis. The sequence continues at coordinate 106,201,993 of NC_054379.1, forward strand.
GCGGGGTTTGGAGCCATGGTGTTGTACAGGGCCCCGTGATTTCTAATGGTGCCCAAAAGAGACACAGGCCTGATATGTCCATATTGTGTACTCTTTGCTCAAAAGAAAACAAGTACAACCACACAACCTGCCTCAAACAGAGACACACGAGAAAAAGCCCACCACATATACTTGTCTTTTATTTGGAAGATCAAATAGAAATACATATATATCTATATATAATGTGTGTGTGTGTGTGTGTGTGTGTAATTAAAATGGTTTTGTTATACAGCACTTCTAGTTGATTAAAGGGTCTGACAAATTTGGGGGAGGCTTCAAGCTAAAGTTTGAAGCAGATAAAAATCTGATGGTGACCCCTGTGTCCTGGTGGGTGCTGGGCAATTGCCCTGTATGGTATTTATTAAAATGTCCCTGATCATAACTACGCTCTTGACAGAATGCAGCCAGTTAGAAGTAACAGACCTCACTTTACATTACAACCAGCAGTTATTGAAAAGTGTTGTATGCACTGGTATATAAAGGGGTGCTTCATCTCTGCATTAACATTTAGTATGTTATAGAATGGCCAATTATAAGCAATTTTTCAATTGGTCTTTATTATTTATTTTTATAGTTTTTTAATTATTTTCCTTCTTCTTCTGACTCTTTCCAGCTATCAGATGGGGATCACTGACCCTATCGAAAAACCTAATGTTCTATAAGGCAACACATTTATGGTTACTGCTACCTTTTAGTACAGGAATGGGACCTATTATCCAGAATGCTCGGGACCTAGGGCTTTCTGGATAACGGGTCTTTCTGTAATTTGGATCTTCACACCTTAAGTCTACAAGAAAATCATGTAAACATTAAATAAACCCAATAGGCTGATTTTGCTTCCAATAAGGATTCATTATATCTTAGTTTGGATCAAGTACAAGCTACTGTTTTATTATTACTACAGAGAAAAAGGAAATCATTTTTAAAAACTTGGATTATTTGATTATAATGTAGTCTATGGGAAACGGCCTTTCCGTAATTCTGAACTTTCTGGATAACGGGTTTCCAGATAAGGGTTCCCATACCTGTATTGATCTTTCTATTCATATTCCAGTCTCTTAATCAAATCAGGGCATGGTTGCTAAGGTAATTTGGACCCTAGCAACTAGATTTCTGAAATTGCAAACTGGAGAGCTGCTGCATAAAAAGCAAAATAACTAGAAAAAACACAATTAATAAAAAATGAAAGCCAATTGCAAATTGTCTCAGAATATCACTCTCTATATCATACTAAAAGTTAACTGAAAGGTGTACAACCTCTTTAATGCAGGGGTGCCTACACCTTAGCAATGTAAGGTCTCTTTTTATTTTTTTTTTTTTTATTTTTTAGTGATTCACATTGGGTTCTGCCACCTCAAGTGTTACACCTGTTTCACAAGACATTACTATTATTTAAAACAACTGATTGGATTGGAGTCCCAGAAGAGTGGTCTAATGGAGCTTTTCATGCACAATGTTGGATCGCTGGGATCTTCCATTTGTGACCCCCTGGAATGACATAACAGGATTATTTGAAAAATAAGGCACACTTCTACAATATCCAACTAGCTGGGCTGCATTGATTATCACCACTTGCACAATGGCATGACTAGAGACCCGTGGGCTCCTCACAACTGGGACACCCCTCCCCATGGAGAGCAGTGCCAGATCTAGGAGTAGACAGAAGAAGCACATGCTTAGGGTGTCACAATGGGGAGGAACTACTGTACCTAAGCACATACCTCTCTAGCCTCTAACTCCTTCCCTAAACTCAGTTTCACATGTGATGAGGCCAATGTTCTCTCCAAGCTCTCATATGTTTAAAAATTGATTCACCTCCAAATTCGACCACTTCTTACTGCTTCCGTCCTTTGAAGCCTTGTATCCACAATTATATATAAGGTAAGAAAAAGGTCATACGCAGAATTGCTGCAAAAATTCCAGGTGCTCTTTTATTCCACTACATGTTTCGAGCTGGCGCTCTTTGTCAAGTGTTCTCTCCAAGCTGTGTGCATTCAAACACATTTTGAGGCCAGTGCCCATAACAAATTGTGGTGCACACATTGATTTTTGTGTGTAAGCACCAAACTTTGTACTTATTTTCAACTGAACATATTGTTTTAAAAAATGTGCAGAGACGTTTAAAAATGTGCGCACAAAATATAATTGTTTTTCCTGCAAATTGCCAGTTTTAAAAAACTCACTACAAATTGCCTACCACTTTCTCTTCAGGTCAGAACATAAACAGTTCCCATTATTCTTACCTTTTCTAGAGCCCACCTGGGCCCCTGAATACCCAAAAACAGAGCCAGGCCTATGCAGAAGAGCCAGGCCTATACAGAAGGGCAACCAAGGCAAGCCCCACCACTGCAATCCCCCACCGCATCCAATTTTAACTTTAATTCTTTCTCTGCTATGTATGACATTGCCCATTTAATTGCAGAGTTAAGTGGCTCTGAGCCTGTTTAGGACTCATCAGTGATTCACTGCGGGCTTTACACAACCCACCTCTAATCTCTCAGGCCCAAGAAGTTTGTTTACACATCTTTATTCATTAACAAATATAAATCTCAGCCTGTAGCTTCTGTAGTTTACAAATGATCTGGAGTCATACTCGCCAATCAGAGTAGGTCAAAGGGGGGGGATGATGGCCACTAGCTACATTGTGGGTAAATGACAAATGACAAGTTTAATATTGGTCTAGCATTGCGCTGCTGCAACTTTATCACTGCCACTGTCTTCTGTGCATGTGGAGGTTTTGGGTAGGATGGGGCCATTCAAGGTATACATGTCCACTGGGCCTATCTGTAATGCAGTAAAAACACCAATAAGACAGATGGTAGTTTGTCCCTAGAGAATGATGGCACCTATATGGTTTATGCTATTCATACAAACACTGTCAGATAAATTTAGAATGTAACGTCTTTCTCTTTCTAGTACCTTTTCTCAAATTCATTGAGTCATATTTTCTCATACACATTATTATGTGCTTTATGTAACCACAACTTGCCCCCAAACCAGGAATTTAAAAATAAGCAACTGCTTTGAGGCCATTGGGAGCAACTGGTTGGGGAACACTGCCCTTGGACAACTGGTGCATTTCTTAGGCAGTAGTGCACTTTTCTGTGTTGTTTCTTCACACTTCCTTAGTTGGCAATATTGAGCCAGCATTGGTTGGTGACTCCTGCTTACAGAATGTAAAGTTTATTGGCCACGTCAGACCATAGAAGCAGTCCTGCAGACATATCTGTACTTGACCTTTGTGTCAGCAACCTCATTGTGGAAAAATGAGCTTACCAGTTATGGCTAGCTTTAGTCCTTGCTATACACAACTTATGTCTTTGAAAATAGAGATGTTCTTTATGTAGGGTGGGGAGTAGCTTAGAAAGTTCCTCTTTCAGGGACCAGTCCCAATCGCTAGTGAAATGCTTCATGTGCTTCAAAAATCGATTTTGAAAAATATTAAATGAACATTACACTCATGCATGCTATATTTTGTTGTTCAAGGTCTCTTTTGTATCTGTAATGAAGTAAAGTACACCATACATCAAGAAAATTCTCTTTGCTGGTGTATGGCTCAGAACGCCATTAAAAATTATTTATTTTTCTTAAATGCTTTGTGTGATTTCGTTTTTTTTTAACAGCATGGTGACATTTCATACCACTTGGATCACATAGGTTAGATTAATTTTTTTTTTTTTTTTTTTAAAAATATGTTTTTATTAAATTTTCACAACAAACAAATTAAAATAAGAGTAAAATAAAAATACAAAGGAATTTGGAAATAAAAAGAAGAGATAAATGTAGTACGTTGCTAGTATACATTGGTAATAGCAAAAATCTTAGTGTCTTCATCACTCTTCGTTTTGAAGCATTATACAACATTATACTGTACAACATTATTTCCCTCATACACATTTAAAGGAAATGATTAGTAGTGCCTTGTTCTCAGCATCTGGTTTATGTGGTGGCTCCTGGGGGGCGTTCGTTGACTTTGTTCTTGTAAATTTTGAATATATTGGTCTGTTTCTTGGATAATGATATTGTCGAGTAATAATTCCATGTCATACCACGTAGTATGTCGGAATGCATAGATTGTGAGATGTCTAATATGTGTTGGAAGCGATTGTATGTAGCTCATCCATGTTGTGAAAAACTTGTCAGTGAATTGCTCTTTATTTGTGGTAGATTCCAACCAATCCATATGGAAAATATGGTGGAGTTTCTGTTTGACCAGGGATAATGGGGGTGCGGATGAGGAAAGCCAGTGATGTAGAATGGTTTTCTTTGTAGCAACCATCAACCTTTCTGCTAAATGTCTTTCAGATCGTGTGAGTTTTGATTGTGGAGGAGGGGTCCCAAAAATTGCCCATGTTAATGTGAATGTATTTGTTTGTTGAGTTAAAGATTTCCAATATTCCTGAACTGCCCCCCACAATTGTTGGATAATAGGACATTGCCAAAGACAGTGCACGAGGTCAGCCCTGGGTTGGTGACATCTCAAACAGTTATCCGAATTTAAAGTACCCATGTGATGTCTCCTAAGTGGTGTAAGGTAAGAGCCATGCAGTATCTGTAAGGCCATTTCTTGATATTTACTGGCCGAGATGGTTTGCATTGTTTTTGCATGGTATTGGAGTATGTGGGAGGCTTCTGTTTGTGGGATTACGGAGGTCCATTTGAGTAAAAAGGAATCTGGCGATTCAGTTGACAATGTGGTCCTAATAACACGATAAATCTGAGATGTAGTTTTGTCCGTGTTGTGTCTAGGCCACAGTGCATTGAGTGAGTTGTCTTTATCTGTCTGAGAAAGATGTCTTAACACAGTTGTAGTATAATGGATAATTTGACTCAACAGCATATAGTCATTCACCAGAAACGGGAACTTCTGGATTAACTGTTCCCTTGTTAAAACAGTAAAGGTGTCACTGGTGATGTCTTTAACTGTTTTCAAATTTAGATTATACCATTCCGCTAAAGTTTTATTATTTTTCCCCATCGGAAATGTTGGATTGCCAATCCAGGTAAGGTAGGTGGAGTAGCAAGGTGTCAGTTTGAATCTGCGTCGTACTGAGCTCCATGTCCTGTAGGTGTCTATAAACAGGGGATGTTCCTGCATATCTCGGGGAATGTCTTTTAGCGGAGAGTGTAGCAGAAAATTGAGGGACAGACCTCCTGTCAAGAGTTGGTCAAGTTCTGTTGAGGTGTATATATTTCTATTATATAACCAGTCCCCTGCAAAACGTAGTAGTGCTGCCTCATTATATTCCCGAATATTCGGAAAATTCACCCCTCCCAGAGTTTTGGGCTGTTGCAACTTAAATAGACTTATTCTTGGACGTTTCTGTTTCCAGATAAAATTGCGCAGCATTTTAATTAATCTTTTGTAATCTGATGATTTTATACTATAAGGTAGCATTTGTAATTGATAGAGCAGTTTAGGAAATAAGATCATTTTGATTAAATGAATCCTCCCCATAAAGGTTAAATTTAGCATGTCCCATTTTTAAGGTCTTGTTGAATATTGTCTATAGTGTGCCGAATATTAAGTTGGTAGATCTTTGTGTGTTCCTTCGCTAGTTTAATACCTAAATATGTTATATGAGAGTGTGCTTTCTTAAAGGGAAAATCGGTGGTCCTATTTATTGTGTTTCCTTGATCTCCGAGTTCCAGTGCTTCAGATTTGTTTAAATTAATCTGGAAGCCAGCAAAAGTGCTGAACACCTGTATAGTTTCCAGGATCATAGCCAATTCTATTTGAGGCTGATTAATAAACAACAAAATATCATCCGCAAAGGCTGCTATTTTATGTCTTATATGTCCGAGTGGTATGCCTGTAAATGTTTCGTTTAGAAGTAAATGTTTTATTAGGGGATCTAGAGCGATATTGAATAATAGAGGTGAAAGGGGGCAGCCCTGCCTAGTCCCTTGTTGAATTTCAAATGGAACTGAATTGTAACCATTAACTGTTAGGAAAGTCTGAGGGGTATCATATAAGGCTTTGAAGAGGTTAAGCATATGGATTCCAAAATGTTGGAATTTTAGAAGTCTTCGTATATGTGCATGTGAGATCCTATCAAAAGCCTTATCTGCATCTAAGTTTAGTAATAATCCTTGTCTTTTTTTCTCTAGGTTACACTGATAGATAGTGGCAATCGCCTGTCTGATGGCTTGAACTGGATGTCTGTTCTTAAGGAAACCCATTTGATTGGAGGTAAGTATAAAAGGGAGAACTTTTTGTAATCTATTAGCCATTATTTTTGTCATAATTTTAAGGTCTTGGTTTAACAGTGATATTGGTCTGTATGAGGATGGGTTGGTAGGGTCCTTACCTTCCTTATGTAATAAAATTATTCTGGCGTCAGCCGCTTTGTCCCATAGTGAGTTACCTTGTAAAATGTCATTGTATAATGGCGTAAGTAATGATGTAGTTTCAGGTAGTAATAGCTTATAAAATTCTGCCCCTAATCCATCCGGACCTGGTTTTTAGATTTTGTAATAGTCATTGAGACTTCTGTTTCAGTTATAGGTGCATCCAGGATTTCCCTATCTCGGACAGTGAGTTTGTTCAAATGGGCTTCCTGAAGAAATCGGAGACCGGTCTCAGGAGAATCAGGAACTCTTTCGTAAAGTGTCTTAAAATGTGTTGTCATCAATGTGACGATGTCCGATGTGTCACGCGCCCACCCCGTGGGCGTTTTAAGTTTTTGAATAAAGGTGTTACTTTGTTGCCGTTTAACTATATTTGCTAACAGTTTCCCTGATTTGTTTCCCCATCGATAATATCTGTTTGCCGTGTGACTTAGTTTATGTTGCATTTGTTCTGTCAATAAAGTGTTGAAAAGAGTTTTTGTTTCTGTGTATTTTTTTTTTGCTGATAACGAGTTAGTAAGTTTGAATGTTTTATAGGAATGGGTAAGTTCCTTTTGTAGTAACCTATACCTTTCATCAAATGACTTTTTCCTCTTAATCAGGTAGGCTATTATGTGACCTCGTAGTACTGGTTTGGCTGCAGCCCATAGTAAGTTTTTGTCATCCCAGTGTATTAAATTATCGTCAATATAATTCGCCCAATGTTGTTTGATGTAGGTTCTAAAATCTTCATTATGATACAGGTATGTTGGAAATCTCCAATTAAATGAGTAGGGTTGTGATTTGGATAGTTTCAGTAGTAATCTCATGGGTGCGTGATCTGAGATATCTATATTGCCTATACTAGCATCTTCTACTGAAGCGAGGAGGTGTGTGGAGAGGAAGATGTAATCAATCCTAGAGTGAGAGTCATGGACTGCGGAGTAAAAGGTGTAATCTTTAGTGTCAGGAAATAAATATCTATAGACATCTTGTAGTAAAAGATGATTACAAATAGCGTGAAGTGGTTTAATTCGTCTCAGAGTGTGTATGAGCGATGTACCTGATTTATCCATATATGGATCATTCACTGTGTTCATGTCTCCACCAAGAATCAGGTTCGAAGCCCCCCAGGAGTCTAGCCGCTGGAGCAGTTCTGTAAAAAAGGATTGGTTATCATTGTTAGGAGCATATACGTTTACAAAGGTATAGTTTGTCCCATGAATATTTAAGTCCATGATTAAATATCTGCCCATTTTATCTCTATAAAGTTTTCCCCTCTTGCTGTTTAAGGAAGTATTTATTACAATTGCCACTCCTCTAGATTTAGATGTATAAGAAGCAGCTGTTACAGAACTAATCCACCTATCCCTCATAGAAACCGTATCCTGTCTACGCCAATGGGTTTCCTGAAGGAACGCTATGTGGACTTTCTCTCGTCTAAGATAATCAAGTACCTTACGTCTTTTAATGGGCGTATTTAAGCCCCCAACGTTCCATGAGATAATCTTTATGTTTTCAAGATTTTTACTAGCTGTATGATCTATATTATCATTACTGGCAGACATTTTAATTTATCCGATACCTTTTGGGAAGGAAGCATATGAGTTGAATTTAACAGTTTGCCCGGTCTGGCTGTCCCAGCGAGCAGACCAGGGTCCGGGACCTAATAGTAGTACAAGGGAATGTGTTGTGCTTAAAAGAATAATAAATTCCAAATTCCAAAATAATAAAAAAAGAACATAATAACTGAAATTTTTACATATCTCAAAGTTTAGCGACAGCTTGTCCGGCTGTCCCTAGCATACCACACCCATGGTCTCGCAATGTAATAAAGTAGTGAATTTAGATTAGCAAAAGAAAACAAGATGGTCATTAATTTTGTCCACATCCTAGACCACTGCTAAAGACTTCCCCAATCATCTCTCCTGATAGCCTGAGTATTATGGCTTTTAATTAACCGATAACTTTGTTTTAAACTATAACAGAAAAATGGAGGATAATCCCTCCTGCAAACAAATATAGAATGTTAGACCAGTGATCTAAATTATCCCATCAGTAAGAAGCTGAATAGAATAACTTGTCTCATTCAAAGTAACCGTTGTAGTTTGAGTCCAGCCGCTTCCATTGAAGATAACTTTGTTTTAAACTGTAATAGAAAAATGGAGAATAGTCACTCCTGCAAACAAATATAGTATGTTAGACCAGTAATCTAGTTCATCCCATCGGCAATAAGCTGAATAGAATATCTCCTCTCATTCAAAGTAGCTGTTATTGTAATCTGAGTCCAGCCTTTCCCATTGAATATATTGTTCAGAAGAGATAGCATTCTGGTCCGGAGTGTAACTTGAATAAAAGTCCCTGGGTCCCGTTTGGATGGTGTTCTCGTGGCTATGTGGATATTGAGTCCATCGAGATGTATCCTGTAGTTGTTCTCATATGAGAGTCTAGCTGACTCTTTTATGGTCGTAGCTGATAGTTTCCAGATTACAGATATAGGCATCAGAGAAAGGAGCCATCAGTGAGCCAATTTCCATGACTAGTAGGTCCACTGTCAATCAAAACTTATCGGTTGAATTGTATATAAAAGATAACAGTGCTTTTACTAGGCCTGAAGAATCAACCTTCTTGATCATTTTGATGGGTTTTTATGTAGTCCAGTGCTTTGCCCGGCTCCTCAAAGAATAATGGTTTTCCATCAGTTTTACTCAGAATTTTCAGTTTTGCTGGATATATTAATGAGAATTTGTATCCAGAGGAATAAAGAGATTTACAGATAGGTGAAAATTCTCGTCGTTTAGCCGAAACTGATGCAGAGTAGTCCTGAAAGAGAGAGAGTCTATGCCCATCAAGTTGTAGATCCTTTGTCTTTCTATATGCATCCAGGATCTTAGTCTTGTCCGCAAAGTTAAGTATACGAAAAATGACCTGTCTTGGTCTGGTTGCGGAATCTGTCAAAGGTGGGCCAATCCTGTGGAAACGTTCTATCTGATATGGGAGTGGCGAGAGAGGTAGTTGGAGCTCTCGGGGTAGCCAGTCTGTTAGAAGATCTTCCAGATCTTTGCCTTTAATAGTTTCTGGAACCCCTATAAGCCTTAAGTTGTTTCGCCTACTGCGGTTCTCAAGGTCCTCGACCTTATCTGCCAAGATGATAATTTCTTTCTGTTGTGTGTCGATGGTGTTGTGGGCTTTGTCCAGATCATCTTCCAGAGATGAAATGCGGTCCTCCGCTTCTGTTAGCCGCTGTGAATGTTTAGTTACTTCTTGTAGGACCTCCGATATCGAATCTTTTATTGGAGCTAATTTCTGATCGAGCAAAGGGCCTAGGATACGAACCAGGTCCTCAGTGGTAGGAGATTGAGGGTCCACCTGAGAGTGCTGCGAATCTGATTCCTCCTCCATTTGGTGTTGCTCTGTAGATTTTTTGGTGTCCTTTTTTTTGGTCCTATTTGTTCCGTGTGATTTGGTTGTATTATGGCCCAAATATTTATCCATGCCCCTAACTCAAGGTGAGGGTAAGATATGTAATTGGGTTAAGACTTAGATATCTTGTTTTCTATGTTTCCAAACAGGATTGTGTGATGCCTGATTGATGCAGATCAGATCATTTGCAGGGTGAGACCCTGGGTGTGTATTGCAAATTTTTACATATTTTTTGTTATATAGTAAAGAACTGACAGTCTTTCAATAAACACTCTATGTATTGTACTCCATACAGAGTGGTAGTCTTTCAATCATCCAAATATTATTCCCGCCAACAAAACGATTATCTGACCTCCTTTATTTGATTTACTGTTGAGATGTGCACGTAAGTGATGTGGTTAGGCCTGTCTCTACTCTTCACAGTCAGATTCTTTATGGGTTATAAGCCCCACGTTGATAGTGTTTTGTATGTCCTGGTTCGATGTTTTCCACCACCAGACTACATGCGCTGTTATTTGGGCCTGTAGAGTCACGGCCTAGAGAGAGAGCCGGCCTAATGGCGTCACCATGTAGTGCGCTTATTTGGCCGTGCGTTATGGCCTCTTAATGAGGTACGCCGTGTGTGGGATCCGTATCTAGTGGGGAGTGTGTCTGCCTGTGACCGGACTCACGTTTGCGCTGGTCGGGAGTGCGCAGCTTCTTCTCAGGTAAGCTGTTTCTCCGATGTACGTGCGCAATGTATTTTTGGTTCCGGATCCACGTGGTGGGAATGGCTGCGGGGACTTCTGGGGTTGCAGCGTGGAGGGGGAGCCGAATTGCGATGGTAATTTCTTCTCCCCTCAGTTTATCCTGTGTCGCCGATTTGCCCTTGTCGTTTTTGGGTTGTTTGTATTTGTCCCTAAGCAGGGATTTGGCTTCAGCGTGCGGAGCTCTATCTAAAAAGCGGCCATCTCTTGGGCCCGCCCCCCGGAAGTGATTAATATTTTTTTAAAGGTTTTTATTTTGCATTTTATAACAAAAGGACAACAAACAAACATAATTACATTCCGGGTTCCATCTTATCATGAGTATCACAGTACAGCATAATCCCTCCGCATATTTAAAATCTGTATATTTGGGTATGCTTGGTTTCAATTTGGATGCTTTATCTGCTACACCTAGATCACTTGAGTAGATGTTATACATAGTTGCGTCACTGGTCACTTGACCTTTTTGACATTAAGGCTCCTCTGTAGCCTCCAACCAATCGCGCCACACTAAGTCATACTTCTGAGGGCACCCTCTTGCAGTATAGGTGAGTTGTATTAAGGGGAGCATTGTTTTTATCAAGTTCAACCAGCCATTAAATGTGGGGGATTGGGGAGACATCCAAATCAGAAGGATACATTTTCTGGTATAGTAGTGTGCGGAAGAGAATCCTCATGGCCGCTCTAGGGGTGACCTCCAGGCCTGGACTTGGAGTCAAAATAGGACCTGTCATTCCAAGTACACAGAGGCCCAAACAGCCTCCTACCAGCCCAACCAGCCCACAATATGGTAACTTTCTATGGAGCCGTACAGCAGCCTCTCTGGCATTTGCCAGAACCCACAGATTGCCAGTCTGGGCCTGGTGACCTCATCAATTACACCAAGAATGCATACCTTAGGGGTGATGAGTTCAGGTAGCGCAGTTTTTTCCTGAATATAATTGAGAACCTGAGACCAGAAGGCTTGGATTTGGGGGCATGACCAGATAAGGTGTAGGTAAGATGCCTCTGAGGCAGTTTAGATTAATAATAGTAATATGTGCTGATTAATTTCTGCTACCATGGAAAGAGTTACTGTCTGTTTGAATTTTAAAATCATTTGCTACAATCCCTTTTCCATGTGTCTTTGGGGGTTATTATTGTTATTAAATTATTTAGATAATCATTAAGATAATACCTACTGCTCCCCCTGTGACCAATGTGGTGGCCAGCTCAGCATACTTTATGGCCCCTACTAATAAACAGAGTGTTCAAATTGTTCTTTTGAGCAGTATAAGCTCAGAGCAATGCAGCTGTAAAACTATTTATGGGTAATATATGTTAATGGACATGATTTCAAGCCCTATCTTTCTGCATGTATTTGACCTTATATTGTAAATAAGTAGAAGACTTCATATGTTTTACATTACGCGGTAAAGCATGCTATAAATTGCCGTATACTGTATGTTATGCACCGTTGGCTACAATAGCCACTGTTTTATGCTCTACGCTCCTCGAAGATCCGTGGAGGAAATAAAAGTAGCAGTTATTACCATACACAAACACACTATGACATTTCTGCTCTTCGCTATCATATATATCATCGAGGATTATGAGCGAAACGAGCAATGAAACATAATTATGGCATTTACAGACACATAAAAAGTAAGATGTAATTGAACACAAAAAAAATAGAAATTTTACTCTGTAATCATTTATTCAACAAGAAATTAACGGATATGCTGTGCAAAAAGTGAGTACCACCCTTGGCTCTAATACCTGGTGTTGACCACTTTGACAGAAGCAACCTCAAGCAGGCATTATTATAACGCTCTCTTTGACATCACTGCAGAGCAGGCCCATACCTCCCGACTATCCTGATTTTCATGGGACAGTCTGATAATTTGATTTGGACAGCTCAGCCTCAGGCTTCTTATTCAAATGTCCTGCATTTACAACAGAAAAGAGTAATTAGATCAGGAGGTTTTTGGCAAAGAACCTAGAATACTCAGACCCTGCACAATTGTAACTAATAAGATAAGCAGTTCTATTGAGACTTTAAGCTTAAAGGACAATTTCATGTTCTTTAGCAAAACTGTAATAAAACATGACCTTGCAATCCAGAGAAATGTGCCCAAGCTTTCCATAACCTGCCAAATTCTTCAAAAATGGGCATGGTATTAAGGGGTGTGACCATAAAATGGGTGTGGTCAAAAATAGGTTCCCGCTACACATCAGATATTTTTTTCCCTCTTTACATTTTCCAAATGTTGGGAGGTATGGACCCTAGCATATTAATAAGCAATCTGAAGGGATGTATTTGTTTTTTATTAAATGATCATGGCATTGTGGGGACATGGTTACAAAGTTGGCATGGTAAATATTTCCCCACCTCTATACTCAGAGAGGTTCAGGCCCGGACTGGCAATCTGTGGGTTTTTGCAAATGCCAGAGGGGCTGCTATAAGGTGCCATAGAAAGTTAGCGGGCTAAGGGGGCTGTTTGGGCCTCTCAGTACCTGAAATGCCAGGGCCTATTTTGACTCTCGGTCCAGACCTGGAGAGATTCTTTGTTATGTCTAGGGTTGCCACCTTTTCTGGGAAAAAATACTGTCTTTCCTATATATTCATCTTTTTTTCCCTAATAATAAGATTGGGATCAGCTATCATATTTACCGGCCAGACCGGTATAATACTGGCCAGGTGGCAACTCTAGTTGTGTCCCTCTTTACGTTTTTCAAATGTTTGGAGGTATGCAATTTAGGTATACCATATCTAAATCAGGAAGCCAGTGATGGTTGTAGTTTAGCAAAAACTGGATGAATTTTATTGAGATTATGGGTTATTTTGGTTATATAATTTGCCTGGTTTTGGGATTAAGGACGTGGTCTTAATTGCCCCAGATATTTCACTTTATATAGAGGTATGCAGCTCATCCAGACTGTGACCTGTCATATCAGGGAAATTGCAAATTGCATTGTAGCTGGATTCTGTAGAAGAAACGTCTAATTTTTACATGAAGCGAATAACTATGGAAATGTATGACGCATTGTTTTCAAGGGGAGTAACCAATTTCTTACTGAAACATATACCGTAGTTCCTGTTACAAAAGAAATGATCGTATAACGCATACAATTAGACGTAGTCTGTTTAGAGAAACCATTCCATATTCAGGGTTGCCAGGTTTTCATTTCAAAACCAGCCAAAGACTATCAAAAAACTAGCCAAAAAGTAGCCAAAAGCCATTTTAAAAGTAGCCCAATTCTTAAACTTACAAATCTTAATAAAATAAAGTAAAACAATAATTACATTCCTCTAATTTTCCAATAATTTTTTTCATTAAAGAACATCCTGCAGCTGTTGTGCAACTACAACTCCCAGCATCCCCGGCTGCGTGCATGTGTATTGGAAGTTGCAGTTGGGTGCAAGAGCTGGAGGTTGGGCATTGCTGCTGGAGTCGGACATGATCAGTAAGAAAACTGGGATATACACTGACATATATAAGAGACATACGCGGAAAAGGGAGGCAGCAGCATGTACTCACCCTGTACCAGGAACCCCTCAGTGACTTCTAATATCCTTATCATTTACAGTAGGGGGTACTAGCCCTTGGCGGTTTGGACTTTGAAAACCCGCCAATGAAATTGAAAACCAGCCCAATTTGGCGGAAAACCCGCCAACCCTGGGGTGGGCATGTCCTAACGGTCCCTGCCAGAAGCACAGTAGGAGGGGGACAGCCAATCACAGCCCTGCAGTCACACAAGCACAGACAGGCTTCAGTTCCCTATCAGGTCCTGCTAGCTGCTGATTGGTTCCTGTCCTACAGTGCAGTGAGCTGAGTGCACAGCCTGGGAATTCAGGGAGCAGCAAGTGGAAGAGAAGGGAGGGATTATTAGGGTTTTTGCAGAAATATTCAATAAATCAGCCTGAAACACTACTTTTTAAGCACAATTCTTCTATATCTAAATGAGTATAATGTACTGGTACATTCTTATTTTTTACACAAATGTCTCCTTTAAGGGAAGTTCCACTGAACGCAATGCTATTTTCATGAATGAAAACCTTGACCACCAGTTTTTTTTTTTAAATCTTCTATAGGGTTCCCTGGCCATTGATGAGGTTTTTTAACTTGTACGGGAACCCTTGCCATCCATGGGTTTTTATTGTTCATGTTTTGGCGCCCATATTTGTGTGTCTTTTTATACTGCGGTGTGAGGATGTGCGAGGCCCACAAAACCTTGTCATACAGGGCTCCATGATTTGTGGCAGTGGGTCGGAGGAGTCAGAGCACTGGGCTGTTATACAGAGTTTATACACAGGCTTTATACAGAGACATGCATTTCTGTGAGGATTTAGTTGCCCTTTATTGCACTGCTCTGCAAATGGCGCCATCCCTAGGCATAGAACCAACATATCAGCCTGGTATTTTAATAGAAAGCAGAAGTGAGGAAATTGGCTCCCAAATGCAACAAATTTACCTCAGGAAACCCTTGTTTTGTGGCTATAAGTCAAATGCTCATGGCTGCCACTGTCTCCTCAGCTTCCCTATCCGGGGCGGAGCCTGCAGCTGTCACTGCCAAGAGGACCAGCTTTAAGGCTTCCCTTTGGTAGGAGGACAGAAAATGAAAATAGCGTCACAAAGATGTCAGTCTAGCCTACTTTACCACACGAGGGGAGACGCTCCGGGCACTGTCGTCGTGTCCAACAATTCCCAGAGAGAGAGGCGTGGTGTCGCGCTTTGCGCGCCCTGCATGACGTCACACCCTCCTCCTGGGGGACGCTCGATGTGTGTTCTTCCAGCCCTGAGCCCTCTGATTCCCAAGTCTCCGCCCCTTTTAAGGACGTATCCTGCGGCTGGATGGCGGCGTGCAGCAGTGCTACAGCGACAGGGCTCTTCAATGAGAGTTCATATAACGGTTTTAGAAGGACGTTGAGATGGCGCCGTTGAAAACCAGCGTCCCTGATACCATGGATAAAGTAGACATGTCACTCGGTGAGAGGAACTGGGGGGCTTTTGTTGAGCTGAACTGGGTAATGTAGCACCTGAGGGCTAGCGCTGTTCCAAGCTATAAAACTGTATGCTGGTTACCTTGTTGTGGATTGATATAAATGAACAAACATGTACATGATCGTGAGCTTGGGAATACTTGTGCATTTTATACCTGACAAACATGCAGCTTTGCACAATATTCCGTTAGCCCGCTTACATCTCTGTGTAACTGTTGATTTTGCCTAAATCCGTATACTGCTCTTTTTTTAATTCATATATTCCCTATCTGCATGCCATTTATTTAGTACTGGGAGCAAGTTTTCAGCACACTCTATATATACCTGACGTGTGTTTTGAAGCCGACGTATCACTTTCCGTGATTTTATTGACGTTCACCTGCAGCAGTTTTTCCATGCTGAATGTATGCTAAATCGCCTCTGTTTGCTGTCACTTCGAATAGCCTGACTTGTGTCAGATTTTCGTGTGGTAACTGTAAATATGATGGCAGGGGATGTGGAGTATTCGCCCACCTTGCATTTTATGTGGGGGGAAATGCTCTTAACAAAAGGAGTTGTTTCTATATAGACTATGAGCACTTGACTCTTAAACTTCAAAGCTGAAGTAATCACACTCTGAAAAATGTCTTTACAATATATGACAGCAGTGACCCTTTAATAGAATCTATACAGGCTAGCCATCAGGTTACCCCACCCTACATGTCCTTTAAGGAGAACTAAACCCTAAAAATGAATGTGGCTAAAAATGACATATTTTATATACTGAACTTATTGCACCAGCCTTAAGATTCAGCATCTCAGTAGCAGCAATGATCCAGGACTTAAAACCTGTCACAGGGAGTCACCATCTTGGAAAGTGTCTGGGACACTCGCATGCTCAGTGGGCTCTGAGCAGCTGTTGAGAAGCTAAGCTTAGGGGTTGTCGCAAATTATCAAGAAAATTAGGTTTGTCTGTAATATAAGCTGATGCTACAGGACTGATTATTAAATTCTGATGCTAATTGCACTGGCTTCTGTGCTGCCATGTAGTAATTATCTGTATAAATCACCAATCGGCCTTATATTGTGACATTTCTATTCTATGTGTACTGTATATTGTGAGTGGGTCACTAAGCTCAGTAAGTGACAGCAGCATAGAGCATGTGCAGTGAATCAGCAGAAAAGAAGATGGGGAGCTACTGGGGCATCTTTCGAGACAGATCTTAAAGGTGGCCAAAGACACAACAATTACGATCTTTCTTGGAAAAAATCTTTCCAAGAAAGATCGTTCATTTCAATACACACGTGTAGAGCTGAATCGTCAGATATACAGGTAGATAAACAGGAAGAAACAATAGATTTCAACCTGTATCTGACGATTCAGCACTAACAGTGGGCGATGTCTGGGTGCCTACAAAGGCACCTGATAAAAATTTTCCGTCTAGCCCGATCGACGAGCTGACCGATATTCAAGTCTTCTGCTGATATCAGTCGGCTCTTTTCCCACCATACACACACCGAATATCGTACGGAAATTTGTTTTGTACGATATTATCTGTGCGTCTATGGCCACCTTTACTGCTAAAGGGATGGGGTTGCCTTGAGCTGGTACAGAAGCACAAAATATAATGTACAACATTTCTAGCCTAATTCTTTAGTTACACTTTAGTTCTCCTTTAAACCCTTTACAAAACACTATAAGTAAGACAGTGGACGAGAGAACCTCAACATTTATCCTTACTAAATTCCTTTATGACTTGTTTAATACTATTAGGCCATGCCACCTTCCAGACTCTTGTAAGTGTATATAGCACAAGATTCTGGCTAGATAGTTTGAGAGAATATGGCATTTTAGCAAGGTTCAAAATGCAAGGTATAATGAAGACAGGCCATTATCTATCTTGGTGCAGAGAGACCCTAGTGCTTTGATTGAGTTGTCCATGAGAAAGCTTGCAGCTGCTTTCAATAACACAAAAGCAGCTGCAAGCTTTCTCTCATGGACAACTCAATCAAATTATTGCACGTGACACATTATTATCATTACACACACACACACACACACACACACACACACACACACACACACACACACTGCCATCATATTCCTCAAACCTTTAGATTAGGCCAATACACAACCAATCTGCAGCATTTACAAAGTAGGAAAAGGAAATAGGGAATAAGGCTTTATGGGGTAGTAATTTTTTCCATAGATTTACCTAAATAATCGTGTACAGGTTTTTTTTTTTTTACACTTGCCAAATACACTCCCTTGAAGAATTAAAAGAAATAAAGATGCAAAAAAAAAGGTAAAACCCAAAAAGCACATTAACATGCATAATGTGAAAGTCTATGAAGTACAAGTGTATATGATTTAATACCCTTGCAGATAAATGGCAAATTTACTACAGGTGTCCCCTTTTGCCACAAGCATTATTTTATGATTCCATTATCTACCCAACACCATTTTCTTTCATATTTGTATATTAAATGTGTAGCAAACCAAAAGACAAATGTCTCCCTTGGGGGTGACAGGGGAAGTAGGATGGGTGAAATATATAACTCCAAGACACGTCAAGTCCACATTCCCCCAGTAGAAATAATAAAGATTGGTACCAGTTACACAATTTCTTGCCTGCGCCACTGCTTCTGTCCCACTTAGAAGCTACTGCCAATGCAAATTCTGTAAGAGGTTGTGGACAAAACAGGCTCAAAACCGCAGATACTTTGCTGCAAGGTTTATTCAGCACAACGTGTTTCGAGCATTGTGGCTCTTTATCAAGTGTTCAAAGGTGCACATCATACAGACAACTTAAAATACATTTGACTCCTCCCCTCCACCGTGATAGGAAGATAAGTTAATTAGAAACTTGGAGATCAGAGGTTACTGCAATGGGGATTTGTTCGCCTAACCTCCATTTTAATCCAATCATATATACATCAGTCAGTACTACATACACTAGTACAAAGTGTCCCTTGTGGGTGATAAGTCCATACAAAGTTTCCATTAAAATCCAATAGATACACTTAACCCCTTGTACTGCAACAAAAGCCTACAAGAAAGAGTCCAGATTGCTTCAAGTATTCACATTTCATGTAATCAATCTTTTGTGTACTGTTGATTAAGCACTAATTGCACAAATAAGTAATATTTGGATATTTACTTTACCTGCCTCTATAGCGATACTGCCCAGTTATTTAAAGTTGTCTGTATGATGTGCACTTTTGAACACTTGATAAAGAGCCACAATGCTCAAAACATGTTGTGCTGAATAAACCTTGCAGCAAAGTATCTGCGGTTTTTGAGCCTGTTTTGTCCACAACCTCTTACAGAATTCACATTACCCCAGTACTTTTGGCAAATAAAATCTGTTTGTCCCAAGGCATCATGTTCTATTAATTCATTCTGCAGTCTCTATGGGATTTGGTGGCTTCCCATGGACTTTATGATTGGTAAATATAATTAGACCTACTTTTCATTGGGCACACAAACATGAAAACTTTGTTCATGCAATTGGCAAATAATCGAAACATTCAGTTGACCCATGATTTAGTCACCCAAAGATCACTATACCCGTATATACTCGTGTATAAGCCGACCCGAGTATAAGCCGAGGTACCTAATTTTACCTACAAAAACTGGGAAAACTTATTGACAAGTATAAGCCTAGGGTGAGAAATGCAGCAGCAACTGGTAAGTTTCCCAAAATTTCTCTAAATAACAGCTAGAATCTCAGCTGCCATAAAGCAGGACAGGACTGCTGCTTACAATGGGGATCAGATAGGACCTGTGCAGCCACTGGGACAGAATGCTCTGTTATACAAATAGCTAGAATCTCGGCTGTACCCCACTCGAGTTTACATACTATTGTATTTACAATACATTGCCTTCCAATAGCAGACACCTGTTGCTTGTTGACAATGCACTTTCCCAGAAGCATGGATCACCATGCGGCTTCCATTGCCGCCTCCTATTTCCTGAACGCGTGACTCATTTTCGCTTAGCGCTTCCGTCTTCACTGCCTGTTCGGCCAGGACACAGGCACTACTGGTAGCTCAGAATGGATGCCCTGGAATCGGAGAGCAGGCTCAGAGGTACAGGAGATCTCGTTTATGAGCAGGGGGCGGCGCTGAACTGATTCCCGCTCCCGGCAACTTTATATATATACCACTGTAGTTTCAGCACTGAACAAGGACCCCCAATAGCAGCCCATTGGCGTGCCTGTCTGTCAGGATGAATAGGTTTAGGTGTCTGACCCGCGTATAAGCCGAGGTAGAGTTTTTCAGCACATTTTGGGTGCTGAAAAACTTGGCTTATACGCGAGTATATAACTGTTAAAGATCAAAGGATCAACAAAATATTTAATCGGTATCTGTGTGATGCCATGTACTCTCCAGGTGGAATTAGGGTGACAGGCAGAAAATTTTAGAAAATATATGCCCCTCTGTGCCCAGCCTTTGATGTAACTGTGTTTTAGTTTTACTAAACCTATAAAACATAAAACATGAAAAAAAAAAAAAAAAAAAGCTTTAATAAAACACCAGCTACATCTATTTATTTAAATTTCCTATCGTTTATGTTAGTGAATCTGGAAACTTTGCTAAATATTACTTCAGGAATTTGTCAGATTTCAAAGATGACAGAAAGTCTTAAATTTTACACCCCTTGATTTTTTTTTTTTTACGTTCTTTGCAATTATATCTCTTCCTACAGACAAACCTATTTTTATTTAAATTTTTACTGTTTAGGTCACAGATTTTTGTTTTTCAGATGATATCAAATTGAACAAACAAGAGCAGAACAGAAAGCAATTAAAAGGCAGATATAATGGCTCGTTCCGGCAGTTCAGAAACAGTTGGGGCAGGTGGGGAGCCCAGCGAACTTCAGGTATTGTAGCTCTTAGCGTACTCCTTTGCAACACCTGTTCTTTGGTTGTGCACTTCTTATTCATATAGGACTTGTCAAAACTTTCAGTGAATTACATTGGTTGTCTGGTGATTTTGGGGTAAATTTTGCAGTATACTATACATACTAAATCATTTTTGAGCAAATACAGTATCTGTTTCTAATGTTATTTGGTTAAATGCAAAACCTTCAAAAAGTGCTGGACTGTAGACAGCACTTGGGTGCTTCCTTCACTGCTACCACTATTTCTCTGGTAAAACAGTGTTACTTCTGTCATGTATCTATTGAGTTAGGATTATAAATAAGTGCACTTGTGTATAGTGCTCACCTTCACTGAATCCCAGAGTCAGTTTGGGATTTGTCCAAATCTGAGTCTTTTTTTAAGCATGATTCAAATTCGGGCGAATCCAAGAGCCTGGCTGAATCTGAACCCTTTATAAAGCAAAAAAGAATCTGCAGAGCGTGCCTTGGCTATTACCACCACTGCCATTTTTCCAAGGGTTAAGAATCGGTTTGGTATTTGCCGAAGTAGGAAATGGGGATTGGGCCAAAAACTGAGGGTTTGGTGCATCCCTATACAGTAAAATGCCCTATGCAATGATAAAACATTATGTTGCTGAAATTGAAAAAAGTTTTTAATTGCATTAAGCATATTGTGCCGTATCATCAGTACTGAAACCAGTAGTACGGCTAGAACTCATACATTTTTGTAAATCAATTCTTTGCTCTTTGGTAAGCATATACAGGTATGGGACCTGTTATCCAGAATGCTCAGGACCTGGGGTTTTCCGGATAACGGATCTTTCCGTAATTTGGGTCTTCGTGCCTTAAGTCTACTAGAAATTGAACCCAATAGGCTGGTTTTGCTTCCAATAAGGATTAATTATATCTTAGTTGGGATCAAGTACAAGCCACTGTTTTATTATTACAGAGAAAATGGAAATCATTTTTAAAAATTTGGATTATTTGGATAAAATTGAGTCTATGGGAGACAGCTATTCCGTAATTTGGAGCTTTCTGGATATTGGGTTTCCGGATAAGGGATCCTATGTATATGTGTATATATATATATATATATATATATATATATATATATATATATACATACATACATACATACATACATACATACATACATACATACCTACCTACCTACCTACCTACCTACCTACCTACCTACCTACCTTGAGAAAGGTCCCAATAGGGATCGAAACCTCACGTCAGATACATGCAATAACACTTTTTTCAACTTTTTGCAAAACCCTGGTGTTGCTTCTCTCTCTCTCACAGGGGTTAAAGAAACGTCCATATGGTGTAAAAACAGGCCTGGCTATGCGTAATATTCCTCCTTGAATTTGTCAAAAATTACATAACCATAAAGCTTTAATTTTACGTTTTTTTTATTTACATTCTCTATAATCAGTTTCTTTTCCCTGCACTCAAAGCTATTTTTTTCTGGATTTTCATTAATCATTAATCTGTTTTAAAGAAATTTTTTCTTTTTCTTAAATTAAGAGCAATGTTTTCTTTTTCTTAAATTAAGAGCAATGTTTTCTTTACATTACCATGACCACGGGGTCTGCTTTCTCTATATTTACACTGACACTCCCTGAGCAATCAAGTGTTCTTTAGAAATGTCCACCCTGTTCCTGCAAGCTTCTGCAAAAGGCAAAGCATGCCCTTTGATTTTGTAGTGAAAATAGTGACATGAGATCAAAGGTGATCTGACGACAGTTTTCCCTGGCAGCACCAAAGCTGTCAATATGTAGTACTTCCAAATTCATTGAAAGTGTAAAATAAGGGAATAGCCAGCATTGTCTGATCATGTATTGCAAATGTTTAAATTGATCACTAACTACTATAAGATGTCCCACACAGCTATTTTGTGATAGAGGAGTGTACCAGGGCTGCATGTATGTTTGTATTAAAGAGGGGTTAAATTGCAAATAAGCAGGAGCATTTGTTTTTTATTCCCCAGCTTGTGTCATTTAGGAAGAGAATAAATCCTCAAAGTTCTCCAGACTTAGGGGTTAAAACCTCATCTTCACTTCAAAGATGTTACTAGCGAAGGTAAGTTCCATAGCTTGTGATGCTGATTTGTGAAAAAAAATAAAAACTATACCCACAAATGTAGGTCTCTCTAAAAATAAATTTCATAAAACAGCTCATATGTTAAACCCTGCTTCAGCCAAATCAACTATTTACATAATAATATATGTTTTTATTAGTATGTGCTATTGGGTAATCCTAAATAGAAAATTGCCATTTTAATAACTAAGGGCTGCACCTGGGATCTTAAGAATAAACAAACCATACATGTTTAGTCACAGGAGCCAAATAAAGGAACACATTTTTTTTGCTTCTGCACTCAAAAGTAGCAATAAAATAAATGTGTAGCCTTACAGAGCATTTGTTTTTTAAGAAAGGATCAGTGACCCCCATTTGAAAGCTGGAAAAGGGCAGAAAAGGCAAATGATTAAAACTAAAAAAAATATCAATAATGAAGACTAATTGAAAAGTTTCTGAAAATTAGCCATTCTATAACATACTTAAAGGGATACTGTCATGGGAAAAAAAAGATTTTTTCAAAATGAATCAGTTAATAGTGCTGCTCCAGCAGAATTCTGCACTGAAATTTCATTTCTCAAAAGAGCAAACAGATTTTTTTATATTCATTTTTTTTTTTTTATATTCAGTTTTGAAATCTGACATGGGGCTAGACATATTGTCAATTACCCAGCTGCCCCAAGTCATGTGACTTTATGCGCTGATAAACTTCAATCACTCTTTACTGCTGTACTGTAAGTTGGAGTGATATCACCCCTCCCTTTTTCCCCCCAGCAGCCAAACAAAGAACAATGGGAAGGTAATCAGATAGCAGCTCCCTAACACAAGATAACAGCTACCTGGTAGATCTAAGAACAACACTCAATAGTAAAAACCCATGTCCCACTGAGACACATTCAGTTACATTGAGAAGGAAAAACAGCAGCCTGCCAGAAAGCATTTCTCTCCTAAAGTGCAGGCACAAGTCACATGACCAGGGGCAGCTGGGAAATTGACAAAATGTCTAGCTCCGTGTCAGATTTCAAAACTGAATATAAAAAATCTGTTTGATCTTTTGAGAAATGGATTTCATTGCAGAATTCTGCTGGAGTAGCACTATTAACTGATGCGTTTTGAAAAACAGAATCCCTTTAAGTATTCATTTTGGGAGTAACGTTTTCCTGTAATTGAAATTTTTAGGGCTTTAGCTGTATAGGCTCTGCTAATTGCACATCTTACAGTTATTTATTAATCCAGGTTCTGTACATAAGACTTGCACTTTGCTTTGTAATGTTCCAATTGTTCTTTAAAGGGATTTGTGTCATGATTTATTGTGTTCTTAGTAGCAAAACAATAATTCTACTATTTAAAATTTTGTTAAGGGGAAAGAAGAGTGTCTGTGTGTTACATCTCCTTGTATGTTGGTTACACTGCATTTGATATTATTAAAAGCCATGATTGTGTAGCCATCCTGCTAACATGGCTATTATTTAAATTGTGCAAAGTATATTCTGTGAAAAATCATATTGCTGGACTTGTAGTTCTATTAATCTTCAGCACTGAAACAGTTAATTGCTGAAGACCTTGCTGGGCTTGCAGTTTCCCTCCCACAGGAAGAAGAAAGATTCCTGCCACCAATAGGAGAGCAGCTTTCAGACTGAGGAGTTGCAGCCATGAGAGAAAGACTGACTTCTGAAAGAAGGAAAAGGAAGAGGGAGAACTTCCAGGAAGGCAGAGAGATCTGGGGGAGATAGAGCTGTGCTGCATGTGAGATGGAATCCTCTCTTCACAGAGACCAGTGACTGTCTGCTATCTGAAGAGGAGTGTTACAGATCACACCACATGGTGACTGCTTAGTCTGCTCTATATCTGGAGAAACTGTAAGCAGTTTTCAGTGAGTGCTACCTGTTGATTTTGACTCTCACTTAATCAGGCATTGCAGGGCTTTATACAAGCCAGTAACAATTAGGACTAGAGACAGGACTTTTATATCTGCCTGCCTGCAATCCATTCTGAAGGGTAAAGGCCTATTTGGAGAGGATTATTCATATATCACCAATATTCATATATCGGCAATAATTCAGCTTGTGTCATTTTCTGCGTGTGCTCTCCTGAGTGAAGCCTCCCACTACAGCCTGGTGGATCACAACTACCGTTTATTTGCCTTGTGGATTACAAATACTGGTTTATATATGAGCTCCAACTGCCGGCCTTACTGCTATTATTAACAATGGCCAGTGTTCAGGGAATTTGACTTAAACATTATCTGAGTTGACTAGATCAGTCTGTTTATTATTCACTGTCATTTTCTAACATTTGATATTACATTAGTGGTATAACTGTGTGTTCAGATGCTTTGACTTATTTGTTGAAACATATTGCTAAAAGAGAGATTGTTCAATTTATCCTATTACTGGGTCTTCGATCTGATAAAAGTGCTTGGCATTACACTGCTGGTTTATGTGTATCACTGGGGGTTGTGGGGTGTCACCAGAGGTGGACGAGAGCAGGACCCATCTAACACAGCTACACCTACGGGTGCGCTACAATTGTAAGACATGGCTGTTGTAACCAGAACAGGTTTCCGTGGTTGCAGCAGCAGTTAAATCCCACATTACCCCATGTGCCTGTAGCGCTTAGGGAAATGGTAGATTGAGTGTTTTTTTATCAATAGGAAATCGCAATGCCAAAGGGCAACAGACTATAAAGATTACCTTTTTAATTGCAGGTAAAACTGACTGCTTGCATAATTGCATGAATGCTTTTCCATATTTTGGTAATATTTTTTTATATGCAGCGCTCCATAAAGCATATAAGGTGTTTTTTTTGTCAAGGGTTATGAATCAATTGCATTTCTTAATTGAAGATTGGCTTGAAATTGTGGACTAATGGGTAGATTTTGTCAGTGTTGCAATTCAATAATTGTTGTATGATAACCTGATGGGGTGCAGTAATATATTGTTAAGACAAAATTCAATAGGGTTTAATTTTCCATTGTGAAATAGAATAGGAACTTGAGTGGTTTGATAGATTTGTTAACCGATGTTATTGCCATGTTTTGCAAAAGTAACAAGGGGAGACGGAATCGGTAATATAATTTTTTAGCTACCACAAGCTACCAAAAGTTGGATGGTGATTGTTGTTCAAATGATTGTTTGCTATAGGGTTGTTCAGAGAAAAATCACCAGTGTATGGCAGTTTTAGAAGCTAGAATTGTT